>NC_083345.1:69018500-69318500 GCF_019175385.1 Lycium barbarum
CATCAAAGTATAGGACAGGGTGATAGGGATATTAGTGCAAAGGCCCGTGACTTCATTACTTTGAACCCTCCGAAATTCTTTGGGTCAAAGCCGGAGGAGGACCTTGAGGATTTTATCGATGGTATGTTGAGGCACTACGATTGATACATGCTTTGGACACCGAGTCGGTGGAGTTAGCGTCGTATAGATTGAGAGATGTCTCGATCCAATGGTATACGGTTTGGATGGCTTCACGGGGAGCCAATGCACCTCCCCCGGTATGGCAAGAGCCTTTCTCCGACACTATATGCCTCCATAAGTTCGGCGAGCTAGGGCCGATAAATTATTGAACTTCAGGCAAGGTAGTATGAGTGCCCTAGAGTATAGTCTCCGCTTTAACTCTTTGTCTAGGTATACTTCAGCCATGGTAGCGGATATGGGTGACTGGGTACACTGATTTGTGAAGGGCCTAGGGCCACACTTGATGGATAGATGCTTGACTGCGTCCCTTCAGGACGGTATGGATATTGCACGCATTCAGGCCCATGCTCAGAACTTAGAAGAAAGCTTGCAACAGTAGAGAAGTGAACGCGAGCAAGATAGGAGACATAGCAAGAGGGCTAGATCTTCGGGTCTGGTGAGCGAGTTTAGAGGTGGGCACAGGCAGCAGTTTCCCAGACATTCAGGCTATTCTATGACTAGTGCACCTCCGCTGTTTTCAGGCCAGAGATTCGACAGATCTACTCGTTCCGGGCCGAGTTAGAGTTATTCGGGGTCTCAGTTTAAGGATGATTCGGGTCATGCAAGGCCACCCGCACTACGATGTTCCTAGTATGGGAAGTTTCATTGGGGTTGATGCCGATTGGGTTCAGACGTTTGCTATTCATGTGGTCAACCAGGCCATATCATGCGTGATTTCCCCTCAGTTAATGGTAGAGCTAGGACTCAGCCTTCAGGGTCGATAGCTGGATCTTCAGCATCTGTACACCCTATGGGGCCAGGTTCACATGCGCCAGTCGGCCATGGTAGAGTTAGGGGGAGAGCTCTCAGGTCTAGCGGTCCTCAGCACCGTATTTATGCTTTGGCTGGACGCCAAGATCTTAAGATTTCTCCTGACATGGTCACAGGTATATTATCGGTATTTTCTCATGATGTATATATATGCTTTGATTGATCCAGGCTCCACATTGTCATATGTTACTCCATATATTGCGGGTCGATTTAGAGTCGAGTCGGAGTCGATCAAAACTTTTGAGGTGTCTACACCCGTGGGTGAATCGGTAATAGCTAGCCGAGTATATAGAAATTGTGTAATTGTGATTTGTGATCGTCGTACCCTGATTGATTTGCATGAGCTAGAAATGGTGGATTTTGATGTTATTATGGGCATGGATTAGTTGGCTTCTTGTTATGCCACTGTTGATTGTAGAACGAAAATGGTTCGTTTCCAATTTCCGGGAGAACCAGTTTTAGAGTGGAAAGGAAATACGGCGTCACCAAAAGGTAGGTTTATTTCCTATCTAAAGGCAAAGAAGATGATCACGAAAGGATGTATTTATCATCTAGTGTGAGTTCAAGATATAGAAGCTGAATCGCCGACTCTCTAGTCAATTCCTGTAGTAAATGAATTTCCGGATGTGTTCCCGGAAGAGCTTCCAGGCCTTCTTCCCGAGCGGGAGATTGATTTCGCAATTGATGTTTTGCCGGGCACCAAGCCCATATCTATTCCTCCTTATAGAATGGCTCCCGCAGAATTGAAAGAATTGAAGGAGAAATTGAAGGACTTGCTTGAGAAAGGCTTTATTAGGCGTAGTTCATCCCTGTGGGGAGCACCCGTATTGTTTGTCCAAACGAAAGACGGCTCTTTGAGAATGTGCATTGATTATTGGCAATTGAATAAGGTGACGGTCAAGAATAAATATCCTCTTCCGAGGATTGATGATTTATTTGATCAATTCCAAGGTGCCAAATGGTTTTCAAAGATTGATTTGAGGTCCGGGTATCACTAAGTGAGAGTTAGGGAGAAAGATATCCCTAAGATAGCCTTCAGGACAAGATATGGTCATTTTGAGTTCCGAGTAATGTCATTTGGGTTAACGAATGTGCCGGCGGTATCTATGGATTAGATGAATAATGTGTTCAGGCCCTTCCTGGATTTATTTGTGACTGTATTTATTGACGATATCTTGGTGTATTCTAGATCCGAGGCAGAACATGCGAATCATTTGCGTACTGTCCTTGGAGTTCTTCGAACTCGAGAGTTGTTTGCTAAATTTTCCAAATGTGAGTTTTGGTTGAACTAAGTGGCATTTCTAGGGCATATTGTTGCAGCCGATGGCATTCGAGTGGATAGTCAAAAGATTAAGGCCGTTAAGACTTGGCCAAGGCCCACAACTCCTACGGAGGTTTGTAGCTTTCTGGGTTTAGCAGGGTATTACAGGAGATTCGTTGAAGGTTTTTCTTCTATTTCTGCACCACTCACAAAGTTGACCCAGAAATCGGCAAAGTTTCAATGGACAGATGCTTGTGAACGTAGCTTCCAAGAGTTAAAGGGTAGATTGACTTCTGCCCCAGTTTTGACACTTCCAGAGGGATTGGAAGGATATGTTGTTTATTGTGATGCTTCAGGTGTTGGGCTAGGCTGTGTATTGATGCAACATGGTAAAGTGATTGCGTATGCTTCAAGGCAATTGCGAAAACATGAGAAGAATTATCCAACCCATGATCTAGAATTGGCCGCAGTGGTTCATGCATTAAAAATATAGAGACATTATTTATATGGTGTCCATGTGGATATTTATACAGATCACAAGAGCCTTCAGTATATCTTTAAGCTGAAAGAGTTGAATTTGCGGCAACGACGATGGTTAGAATTGCTAAAAGATTAGGACGTTGATATCTTATATTACCCTGGAAAGGCAAATATTGTAGTTGATGCCCTTACCCGCAGATCGATGGGAAGTTTATGTGATGTACGACCTGAGAAGAGAGGAATGGCCCGTGAGCTCCAGCAGTTAGCTAGCCTAGGAGTCCGCGTAGTGGACTCAGGTAGCAGCGGAGCTACTATTCAGAATTCTACAGTCTTGTCACTAGTAGCAGAAGTGAAGGAGCGACAATATGAAGATCCTATGCTAATGTAGTTCAGAGATACACTCCCTCAGAAGGAGGAGTCACCATTTGATATTTCAGGAGACGGAGTTCTCCGATGCCGATGCAGGTTATGTGTTCCCAATGTGGCAGGTCTACGCCACTAACTATTGAGGGAAGCTCATTGTTCCCGTTAGTCTGTTCACCCCGGAGCAACGAAAATGTATCATTGTTCCCGTTAGTCTGTTCACCTCGGAAGTGATTAACATGGACTTCGTTACAGGCTTACCCCGTTCTCGCCGCAAGTATGATTCCATATGGGTGATTGTGGATAGACTCACGAAGTCAACTCATTTCTTACCGGTCAGGACGACCTATATGGCAGAGGATTATGCAAAGCTTTACCTTAAAGAGATAGTGAGACTCCATGGTGTTCCAGTATCTATTATCTCCGATAGAGGGTCTCAGTTTACAACTAATTTTTGGAAGTCTTTCCAAGAGGGTCTAGGGACCCAAGTGAGGCATAGCACGGCGTTTCACCCACAGACCGATGGGCAAGCTGAGTGCACCATTCAGACTCTGGAAGATATGTTGCGAGCATGTATGCTAGATTTTGGAGGAAATTGGGATGATCATTTGCCCCTCATTGAATTTGCTTACAATAACAGTTACCATGCCAGCATTCAAATGGCACCGTATGAAGCTTTACATGGGCAAAAGTATAGATCCCCAATTGGGTGGTTCGAGACAGGAGAGACTAAATTGATAGGGCCAGATTTGATCCAGCAAGCTATAGAGAAAGTTAAGCTCATACAAGATCGGTTGTTAGCAGCGCAAAGTCGTCAAAAGTCCTATGCGGATAATCGTCAAAGAGACTTGGAGTTCAAAGTGAAAGATTGGGTATTCGTGAAAGTGTCGCCTATGAAGGATGTAATGAGATTTGGCAAAAAGGGGAAGCTTAGTCCCCGGTACATTGGGCCTTATGAGATTGTACGAAAGATAGGCAAAGTAGCCTATGAATTAGATCTACCTCCGGATTTGGAGTCGGTCCATCCAGTTTTCCATATCTCGATGCTTCGGAAATGTGTAGGAGATCCTACTAAGATTGTGCCAATAAGTGATGTGCAAGTGATAGAGAAATTGTCTTATGAAGAGGTACCCATTGCTATACTAGATAGGCAAGTACGGAGTCTTAGAAACAAAGAAGTGGCCTCAGTTAAGGTTCTATGGAGAAGCAGTAAACGAGAGGAAATGACATGGGAAGCCGAAGAAAGTATGCGATTCAGATACCCGCATTTATTTTAGCCCGTGGAAGAAATCCAAGATGAGACGTCAAGATTATCAGGTATGTATGTTTTCCTTTTAGGCTTTTTGGGTCGTGTCTGGCCAAATTTGTATGCTGTTTTATTGTGGCCCTGTGAGGCATCAATATTATGGGTTGTTGTGACAGGATGGTAGTGCCATATTATAGGGGAAACTCTGGCAAAATTTTTATAGAATTCCCGAAGACTTTAACATTCGAGGATGAATGTTCTTAAGGGGGGAAGAATGTTACACCTCGGAAAATCTTCCGTTGGTACGCAAGTGAACGAACTAGTGAGGAGTACGAGTATACGATATTTTCATAAGTAAGCAATAACATTTGACGACCCTAAGTAAGATTCCGAAGGCAATTGCAATAAGAGATAGGTTATCCTCCATAATGAATAATTATAGGTTTTGGAAATGTGAAAAGTTGCAGGTTTGCATTCTGGCCAGTTGGTCGTAAAGTGAAATACGGACCGTAAAGTGATATACGGTCCGTAACTTCCATGTCATAGTTTGGCTTCCAAAACTCCAACTTTCTGCCAAAAGATCAAATGGTTAAATACGACCTGAAATATGGACCGTAAAGTGGTTTACGGCTCGTAAACCATGATCGTAAATCACCATGTTTCAGCCTGAGTTTCTGGTTCTGTTATGATTAAATACGACCATGAAGGATGGTCCGTAAACTAGAATACGGACCGTAAACCAAGTTTACGATCACTGTGCTGTTCATTTAAGATCAGATTTTGAGTCATTAAATAAAGGGACCAAGGATATTTCATTTCACTTCTACTCCACACCACTTCTCTCTAAAACATCTCTCTACATATATTCCACAAGAATTCAAGGATATTTGATGATCAACAACATTAAACAAGTGAGTCAAGTGTAAGCAAACCCATTAAGGGTCATTCAAGTTAAGAAATCTCATGGAGATAAACTAGGGTTTTTGCTCAAGTGGAGTATTATCAACTAAAGCTTGTTCCTACAACATCTAAGGTAAGCTTTATGGTATTTATATGTCGTTTAAGGTATTTTAGAGTTAAAATGCTTGGACATTAGATGAGTATAGAAAATGTGTCATGAATGATGAATAGTGACATTTTGAGAAATAGTTTGGATTGAATCGTGATGGTTGTTGTGTTGTGACATGAATGTGTTATAAATGACGTTGAGAACATGGGACAGGAAATGTATATGAATGAACGTGGTTAGATGATATGGCCACGGATATGGGTGATTGAAAGTAAGTCTAGGAATATGGATAATGTGGGTGGATAACGACTATGGTTATAATATTGTGAATGTATTGTTGACGTTTGGGAGTTGATTTACGATATGGGGGAAGTTGTATAAATAAAGGAGATGCCGTCCGATTTTCTTTAGCTTTGGTCATATGTGCTAGTTGTCGATTCTAACGGTAGTATGCCCTTAATGAAGGTAGACATGTGAGCTTCTGAGGAGGACGGGCAAGTGTAAAATAGTTGAACGGAAAAGGTATGTAAGGCTAACCCTTCTTTCATAAGGCATGGTTCTTTGGCCAGTCATCTAAATCTTCTACGAGCTTATGATGTTCTCCAAATACTTCCATCTTCAAAGCTACTAAGCTTATGATCCCCGATATGCTACGATTGTACTAAATTCCTCGTATGACGAGTAGGCCTATTAAGGCAAATGTGATGAATGACGATAATAGTGATAATGATATCGATGACGCTAATGATGACAATGATGCTAATAAAAATGATGTTTATGAGCTAGTACATGTATATATCTACGTATGACCATTATGGAACCCCGAGCTTATGAGGCCGGGTATGATATGTAAATAAGTATGTATACGATTACGAAACACGTGCACACCTCTGCAGATGGTACAAATAACCCTGACGCCTTGGTAGGGCCAGGTAGATATAACCCTGAAGCCTTGGTAGGGCCAGGTATGAGTAACCTTGAGCCTTGGTTGGCCAAGTATGTATGAAATACCGATCCTACGTGGTCGGGTATACTATGTAAATGCTATGTATATGATATGATTATATATATGAATGTGAATAAGGGCATGTATACGAATACGGGCACAAATGTGGTACGGGTACTATTATGGAATGCGGATAATGATGTATATACACAAATATGTATTAGCAATGGGAAGTTCCTATGAAAGACAAGTAAGTGCATGTGGCGATGATATTGCCATCTCTCATTCTATGCTAATTCTTATGTCGCTAGTTATGCTTCTATATTGATATTGATCATGCTTTACATACTCAGTACATTCTTCGTACTGACGTCCTTTTGGTTGTGGACGCTGCGTCATGCCCGCAGGTGCACAGGGAGACAAACTTGATCCATAGCTGCTTTCTCTGAGATTTCACAGCAGAGCTCCATTTCATTCGGAGTCGTAGCTTTTGGGTACTTATTCTTTTGTGTATATAATTATGGGCATAGCGGGGTCCTGTCCCGCTCATGTGTTATGTCATACTCTTCTTAGAGGCTCGTAGTCACATGTACATGGTTAGATATGTCTGGCCTTGTCGGCCTATATTTTGTATATCTTTTGATAGCCTTGTCGGCTTATGTACATTTGATGTGGCCTAGGTGTCAATTATGATATAAAGGCATTGTCGTCCAAAGGGACTAGTATGATGAATGAATAGATTTATATGTTTAATTGTATGGCTCACCTAGACCTAAGCATAAGTGTAAGTTAAGGGGTGCCCGGGTGGGCTAACACTGGGTGCTCGTCGCGGCCCTCCAGACGGGTCGTGACAGGTCGACACTGTCAGCTCGGCTGGATGGATTTGAGATTAGATTGACAGCATTGGAGATGGCCCACCCGACCACTTCCACTGATGCTTTGAGGGCAGAGTTGGAACAACTTAAGGCTGATGTGTTATTGTTGAAGGCTCGTGATCCGAGCCTAGTAGCAACACCACCGTCTGTTGCGGAGGAGATTGAGGAGGAGCTTCCAGTGGTGCAGTTAGTTGCGCCTACTGTAGCGGCTGCTCGGGGAAAGAGGAAGAGAGTGGCCCGTGATGAGGAGGAGGTGCGAGAGAACACTTATCCTAGGGGTTCGAGTTTAGAGGAGCAGCAGATGGAAGAGGCCATTCAGAGATCGCTCGTGCAGAATGTCCAGTTAGGGACTAGGGGATCCATATCGAGCAGTGCTCCCATTGATGAGACATTGCCACCATCCCTTCCTACTTCAGTGCCAGTGCCTACGGGCACCACCATTGATGCTGCTGCTCATACGGCTACTGCGATTGATGTTGGTGCGGTTGCACCACCTGATGCCTCACAAACCGATGAGTCACGAGATGAGCAGCGCGCCTAGTACGCCAGAGGTGTTCCTACTCCCTGGTTTTACTTTTACTGCATTGGGGACACTGTAGAAATTTTTAGTTGGGAGCAGGAGTATTTGAGGTTTTTATGTTGTATATATGTGTTTGTGACCCCCTCGGCTTACCTTTGCCATGGGTCTTTTCCCTTAGGGGTTTATTTCTTGTTTGTCACGACCCAAACCGATGAGTCGTGATGAGCGTCTCACCTCTAGCGACCAAACACCCGTATACTCATATCTGAATCTTACTAAACATCCAGGGCCCATAATGGCATGAACTGATCCCATAAAAGGGAAACATCAAAACTCTGTACAATCTGCATATATACACAACATGCGGAAGAACAGTGCAAGCCAGCTAGGCTGCTACATATACTGTACATAAAAGAATAGAAGCCGACAAGGCTACATCATCTGACTACTATATACAATTGTCTACAGACCTCTACCGGAATGAAAGTTGTAGAAAGGACAGGCCAGGGCCCCGTCATACCCATATGCATACACATCTTAAAAGGGTGGCATACCAAAACTGAGAGCAGCTCCGGATCAAATGGAGCGTACTGACCACTGCTAGATCTAGAGGTCCTACTGAGCTAGACCACCGGTCTATATACCTGTACCTACGGGCATGAACGCAGCCTCCCGAGCAAAGGGGAGTCAGTACGGATAATGTACCCAGTATGTAAGACACAAGAACAACATATATACATAAGAATCATGGATAAGATCTGAACTCATAAACTAAAATGACTAACTGCATGTACTTGTATGAACTAGTATCTGCTTGTATCTACATAAATCTGTGCAACTGACAATGCCACTATGGGCGCTTAATATGCATGCTCATGCCTATAAATGAAGGTCATACATATATATATATGTGCGTACATAATGCCTGATATATGTGTGTATATAACGCCTGATATATGTGCGTGTATAAGACCTGTAAAGCATCTATGGCATCTCATCATATCATATCGGCTCCTTTGCGGCCATAATAAATATCATTATCACTGTGAACCAGCTGATCAGGTGGTAATGCGTAGATAACGCATTATATACGCATTACCACCTGATCAGCTGGTGCATATATATATATATATATATATATATATATATATGTGTGTGTGTGTGTGTGTGTGTGTGTGTGTGTGTGATATTTGCGTATATAACGCCTTCTGGTCATGGGTCAATGTACATAAATATATAATGAATGTAATGCATGAATAAACTGTATGCATAGAACTGGCTACATAAGGCTGGACCCATTAACAGAAGGATCACTCATAAACGGGGTACATGAACATCAAAGACTGATGAACTTCTGGTGCTTCTAAGAGTACAGTAATATGGAAGCTCGCTTACTCTCTTGTTGGATCATACCATAGTAACATGTCATAGGAAAGAAAGGATAGCCATAACATACCTCGAAGTATACTCAATCGTCCAATTTTTACCTCTCGAATTTGCAAGTCTACAATTAAGATAACATAGGCCTCAATTATACTATTTACCTCGCTTACTAATCGTTTTAAACACGAATAGAGCTTGACAATTTATGGGCAACATTTTCCTTATAAGCTTAACAACTCTTTAACTTCTCATTCGATCCAACATCAATCACAACACCCACAACACGATGATAGCACATAGATATATCAAAATATACTTAAATACATTTCCAATCATCTCTTAAAATATCCCCAAGTCCCTATCTTGTCCTTCATCAACTTACCACTCCCACAAATATCTTTTCTTTACATAAATCACTAAAACTCTTGATAATAAACTCAAATACAAGGGTCGAAATCATTTGCATACCTTGAGGGATCAAAAATCCCAAGAATCGCTTCACCTTCAAGTCCCTAAGCTTCAAAACCTTGAAGAAACCCTAGAAGCAATCTTCTTCTTCACAAGCTAGGGTTTACGGGGTCCGGGTCTTGTCAAATCTTCACTAATATGATGGAAAATATTGGGAGAGAATATATTAGGGTTTTTTTGATTTGGCATGGAGGAAAATGAGAAATAAGGTCGTGGCTCCTATATTTATACTTGGAAGCCAAAAAGCTACAACGGTCCGGTTCGACAAGCGGGTCGACAACCCGTTGACGTGTCGACGGTCTGTCGACTTGCTCCGTCGACCTGCACCTACAGATGCAAGGCTGTGAGACCCTGTCGATGCCGTACATCGATAGTTCGTCTACCATGTCGACGACCCGTCGATGATGACTGGAGTTTTGCAGATTTTTTTGATTCAGTTTAGATCGCGTTGATTCGATTTGTTCAACTTCTAACTCTATAAATCGCCAAGAATATCTGCTGGTACCCTTGTGCATGAGGTAAGGCACTTTATATCTCCAAAACTCAAACACGAGTCTCAATTCCAAGGGCATACCCTACTAGGAAACCATAGGTTCTACTACTACGAGAGGGAGGGTGTAACATTCTCCCCCCTTAGGAACATTCGTCCCAGAATGTTCGAACAATCCTGGGTTACAAAACTTTCGGCAAAGTTTCCCCTGTACTTATACCAATCCGTCCTGCACACAGCAACCCAAAATAATGCAACACAGGGCCACATACTATAACATACAATACTAGGGCCTCACTCGACCAATCACGCTAACGGGAAGGAAATAATACCTGGGGGCGATGATGCCTCAGACTGAACCTCCTGTACTGCTGGGAACAAATGCGAGTACTTGGTCTTTATTGCCTCTTTCGCTTCCCAAGTCACTTCCTCAACATTCTTATTCTTCCATAAAACTTTAACTAAAGATACATCCTTGGTCCGCAGCCGACGGACCTGTCTGTCCAATATAGCCACTGGAACCTCTTCGTATGATAACTACTCGGTCACTTGGACATCGTCTACTGGTACAACTCTTGAAGGATCTCCGATACATTTACGAAGTATAGATACATGAAATATTGGATGTACCGACTCTAACTCAGAAGGCAATTCTAGCTCATATGCCACTGTGCCCACTGTACAAATGAACTTATATGGCCCAATATATCAAAGGCTCAACTTACCCTACCCAATCGCCTATCTCGAACTCTAGCTTATGTCGCTAATTATCCGCATAGGATTTCTGTCGACTCTGAGTTGTTAGCAACCTCTCTCTAATCACTTTCACCTTATCAACTACTTGCTGAATTAAGTCTGAGCCTACTAACTCATTCTCCCCGACATCGAACCATCCTTTGGGTGATCTGCATCTCTGTCCATATAAGGCCTCATAAGGAGCCATCTGAATATTGGAATGGTAATTGTTGTTATATGCAAACTCGATAAGAGGCAAATGATCATCCCAACTGCCTTGAAAGTCAAGTACACAAGCTCTAAGCATATCGTCAAGTGTCTGTATAGTACGCTCTGCTTGTCCATCTGTCTGCGGATGAAATATAGTACTAAGACTCACCTGAGTCTCCAATCCCTGCTGAAAAGACTTCCAGAATTTAGCTGTGAACTGTGCTCCCCTATCTGAAATAATGGCTGTAGGAACACCATGAAGTCGTACAATCTCCTTAAGATAAAGCTTTGCATAATCCACTATGACCATAGTTCCGATAGGCAGAAAGTGAGCTGACTTTGTAAGCCTATCAACTATGACCATATCGAATCACACTTCTGCTGAGTACGGGGCTACCCTGTAATACAGTCCATATTAATTACCTCCCACTTCCATGTCAGAATTTCCATAGACTGCAATAGACCTCCGGGCTTCTGGTGCTCTATCTTGACGTGTTTACAATTTGGGCACTGAGCAACAAATTCTGCTATATCTCTTTTCATACCATCCCACCAATAAACTTCTTTGAGATCGTGATACATCTTAGTTGAGTCTGGATGAATAGAATAGCGAGAGTAATGTCCCTCCCCCATAACCTGCTGACGGAGCCCTGCAACATTAGGGACACATAATCTACCTCGATACCTGAGTACTTCATCGCCTGTAATCACAAAGGGTGTCATGACCCGACTAGGGGCCATGACGGGTACCCAGGGCTAACCACCGAGCACCACTCGTTCTATTATTTATCATACTCATTAAGCCTTCTTTTATCAAATTCATACTCAAATCATAAGAAAATCATTTTTCATTCGAGAGCATATATACTTTTATATACATAAGCCTTTCGGCTATCAAAATGAATATATATATATATATATATCGTGAGACCATATAACCCACACCTGTGTATCTACGAGCCTCTACTAGAGTGCTAGACATATGGACAGGACAAGACCCCGTCGTGCCCAAAATAAATATAAATATCTACCTAAAAGAATAAACCAAGTAGCACCTCTAGAATAATGGAGTTCTCCTGTAAATCTACTGGTGGCTCCTATGGAAGTCTCCCTATCTACCTGTGGGCATGAACACAGCGTCCAAAGAAAACAGACGTCAGTACGAATATTGTACTGAGTGTGTAAGACATGAATGAAATAAGCATAATAGAAGAATCATAAACCATAGGATTAAGATATAACCTGCATGAGATTTATAGGTGAATACATTTCATACATATATCGAATACTTATATAATCATAGTACAGGTATCATCATAGCATATATATCATCGCATCATTATTATCATCGTTAACCCGCGTCTGGGTAACCATCATAAGCAGCCCGCTTTAGCGGTGACATGTCCGGCCATTTAGGCACGGTGGAATCATAAGCAGCCCGCATTAGCGGTGAAATGTCCGGCCATCTAGACACGGTGTAATCATAAGCAGCCCGCATTAGCGGTGGCATGTCCGGCCATCAAGGCACGGTGTAATCATAAGCAGCCCGTATTAGCGGTGACATATCCAGCCATCTAGGCATGGTGTAATCATAAGCAGCCCGCATTAGCGGTGACATTTCCAGCCATCTAGGCACGGTGTAATCATATCGTCATATACCCTTCATAACTCAACATTTTCATACATGGCATAGGCATATTATAAACTTAAATTATTAATCATCTCATAGACATATCATGACTTAACATCATTATACATTTATCATTAAAAACATACATTAGAACTTGAAGGTGACTATGGCTATGTCGGGGTGACATAAGGTCGTGAACCCCCAATTCCATTATGGACGTTTATAAGTATTTAGCCTCACCTCTAAGGAAATAGCGTATAAGGTGAGTGTATACAATAAACAACATCATTAACTATATAGGAACATCATACCATGAACTCTAGGATCTTTATACTTAAGCACATCATCATCATCATTATTGGGCTCGTAATGTATCTCTTATCTCATGTATCTATTCATGAACATAGACTCTTAGCTTTTCGGGGTATAGAGGATTCATGGAGAAGAAGGAAAAATCATGCCATCGGATTCATGCCATAGAAAGAAAGGACTAGTCTCACATACCTTTTCCGCTTAACTAATCTATCGCCTGCTTGTTCTCCTTCATTGCCCACATTTTTACCTTCAAGAGAATTCACATTAGGATTAGCAAATCGATTATATGAACGTGCTTAGTAATGCTAGAGAAAATTAGGCAGCATCTCCTTTGTTTCTACAACTTTCTCCATATCATATAACAACTCCCAACATCAATAATAACATTCATAATCTCATAATCAACAACCTTCATCAACCATACCTTATTCAATTTCCCCAATTCCATTTCAAGGTCATCCATAACCATGGTCATAATACAACATTAGTTTCATCCCCATATAATGTTTCTCCTATGTTCTTGATATCATTTATAACATAACTATACTCGTAACATACGAAGAATCATGATTCATATTAAGCTACAACTCAAAAATGTCACTATTCTCATATTTGTAACCCATTTTCTATTTCCTTCTATAATCCAGGTCTTTCAAACCCTCAATACTCTAAATAGCATGAATTTATCATAAATCTTACCTTTGATAGTGTAGGAATGGGTTTTGGATTGCAATACTCCACTTGAAGAAAAAACCTAGCCTCTATATCCAAAGAATTCTTGGAGCTTATTAAACCTAGCAAGACCTCTAGCACATGGGTATCTTGATTCTTGCTTATTGATAATTAATCTCTCTTGGATTTTGGCTTGGATTAGTTTATGGAGTGGAGGAGAGGGTTTTTAGAGTTTGGATCTGATTTGGTAAGATGAAATGTCCAAATGAAGTGGACTAAATTATATAAAGTGGAACTTAAAATCCCGTCGGGCAATCCTGCGCCAATTTTGATGGGCCGTTAAAATTCCTACGGACCGTCAAAATGGTCCGTAGAACTGCCTAGTCAAATATGGGTCACTGTGACCATTTGACTCTGGGCTGTGTCAATTTGACGGACCGCAGAAGTTTCTGTGGGGCGTCAAAATTCCTGCGGGTCGTCAAATGGTCCGCAGAAATTTTCTGGTTAGACAGTCTGTCGTAGAAAGGCCATAACTTTTAATCAATCATCACATTGACGAACGGTGTGTTGCGTTAGAAACTAGACTCGATGAAATTCAATTTGGATAAAAGAAACGCATCAAAACTCCTCATATTCTTGGAGATATGCCCCCACCAAGTTGGACCAAAATTCTGTCCGAAAAGTTTGCCAAGTTTTACCAAAGTTCCCACAAACTCCATTCCTTTATTTGTTTGCTCTTAAATCCTTCCATAGCTCATTTCATGGGCTTAAACCCGTATAACCATAATATGGGAACATTTAATCTCATATATCCTAAGGTAACTCCCATTTCCACGATTAGGACAACTAACGCCTAACGAATCTCAACGGAAGAAACTGCGAGGTGTAACATTCTCCCCCTCTTAGAAGCATTCGTCCTCGAATGATAGACTCTTAGGGATTCTACAAAAAATTTGCCAAAGTTTCCCCTACAATATGGCACTACCATCCTGCACAGCAACCCAAAATACATCGCCTCACAGGGCTATAACAACACGACAATAACCATGGCCACACACGACCAAGTAAACATCAAGAAAGCATTACATACCTGAGGTTAATGGCATCTCTGCCTGAATCTCTTCTGAAGGTGAAAATAAATACGGGTACTTGGACTTCATGTCCTCTTCGGCTTCACAAGTCATTTCCTCTCTATTATTATTCTTCCATAAAACTTTAACTGAAACTACCTCTTTAGTTCTACGTACTTGCCTATCTAAAATGGCAATGGGAATTTCTTCGTAAGACAATTGTTTAGTAACTTGGACATCATCTATGTTACACCTCGGAAAAATTTTCCGTTGGTACGTAAGTGAACGAACTAGTGATAAGTATGAGTGCATGAGGTCCATGAGCAAGAAACGACGTTTGATGACCTTAGGCGAGATTTCGAAGGTATCCGATGTGAGATGAGAAAGTTGGCTAAGTTAAGATGAGATATAAGGTGAGCAATGCATGTGCATGGACGTGGGTGATTAAAATGAGAAGTCTAAGAGATATGAAAAGTTGCAGATTTGAAATTTGCCCAGTGGTCGTAAAGTGCAAAATACGGACCGTAAATTGGTATACAGTCCGTAAACTGGCAGTCGTAAATTACCATGCAAGACTTCGACTTTCTGCCTAGTTGAGAAACGGTAAAATATGAGCAGGAGGACGGACCGTAAAGTGATTTACGGACCGTAAAGTGATTTACGGCCTGTAAACCATGGTCGTAAATTACCATGCATGCAGCCAAAGTTTCTGGTTCTGGAAATGGTTAAAGACGACCACGAGGGACGGTCCGTAAAGTGGAATACGGACCGTAAACCTCCATGGACGACCACTGTTCACCCAGCACAGATTTTTGCAATTCATTAAATAAGGGAACCAACACTTATTTTATTTCATTACAACATTACACCACTTCTCTCTAAAACCTCTCTCTACATTTATTATACAAGTTTTCAAAGATATTTAAGGATCAACAACATAAAACAAGGTGAATCAAGAGTAAGAACATCATCAAAGATCATCTAGGTCAAGAAATCCAAATGGAGAAAAACTAGGGTTTTTGCTCAAAGTGGAGTATTATTAATCAAAGCTTGTTCCTACAACTTCTAAGTAAGATTCATGATTTTTACATGATGTTTCAGGTATTGAAGAGTTGAAATACATGGATTGTAGAAAATATAGTCAAGTAGGTCATGAGTGATGAATAGTGACATTTTGAGGAATAATTTGAATTGAATCATGAATGTTGTCGTGTTGTGATATGAATGCATTATAAATGGTACTAAGATCATGAACTAGACACTTTAGACGAATGGACGAAGTTGGATGTTATGACCATGAATATGGGTGAATTAGAGGCAAATTAAGGAATCTAGATAATGTGGATAATGTGAATGACTAATGGCCATCGTTATGATATTAATGAAGGTATAGACGCTAGCATTGGAAGGAAGCGTGCAAGTGTAGAATAGTCCGACGAAAAGGTATGTATGGCTAACCCTTCTTTCATAAGGCATGGTTCCTTGGCCAAACTCTTAAATCCTCTATATGAGTATGTTGTATTCAAATGATTGACACTCCGAGCTCATAAGCTCACGATCCTCGATATGTGCTACGATTGTACTACGCACTCCATATGACGAGTAAGCATAAGATATAGATGTAGCGAAAATGATGATGATAGTGATGACGATGATAATAATAATGATGCTAAAGGTACCTACGGGCTATTATACTTACATGTGCCTATGAAGGGCTATAATGACACCCCGAGCTTATAACGACGGGTAGGATATATGTATATGAATATGTATAAAGTATGTATATGATTACGAAACGCACGCACCCCTCTGCAGATGGTACGGATAACCCTGAAGCCTTGGTAGGGCCAGGTATGAGTAAACTTGAGCCTTGGTTGGCCAAGTATGTATGAAACACCGATCCTACGAGGTCGGGTATGCTATGTAAATGCCATGAATATGAAATGACTATGTATATAATATGAATATGAATGTGATAAGACTATGTATAAGAATACAAATAAGGACATGTATACGAATATGAGCACAAGTATGGTACGAGTACTATTATGGAATACGGATGATGACGTAGGTGTACAAATACGGGTGGGCTAGCATCGGGTGCTCGTCGCGGCCCTGAGTCGGGTCGTGACAAAAGTGGTATCAGAGCAGTTCAGTCCTAGGGTGTGTCTACGAGCCGTGTCTAGTAGAGTCTTGGTTATGGGTGTGTTGCGCGCCACACTTATAAACAAGAAGCTGCGGACATTTTAAGAATAAATGACCTTCTTTCTTCATAAGAATCGTGCGATAGAGCTATGATGTAGGATTTTCTTGCTCTTAAATCGTGTGTTGTGTATTTCAGAGATGCCTAAAAAGGGAAAGACTACGGCAGCCCAAAAGGGCAAGCCGGTGGCAGAGAAGCGGGCTAAGAAAGCACCGCCACCGGTAGTAGAGGAAAGTGAGTCCTAGGGTGTGGCTCAATCTCAGTCCTCCCAGACAGTGCCCGTCTCTGAGGAGCGTGAGGGAGCCTCTGCCTCAGCTCCAGCACCTCCAGCTCCTCCACCAAATGCTTCGGGCCAAGATGTAAAAGAGGCCATTACTTTATTGACTCAATTGGTTGCGGCCTAGGCTCAGAGGCACAGTTCAGGGTATGGTGATAGGGCTGTTAGTGAAAGAGCCCGTGATTTCATTACTTTGAACCCTCTGGAATTCTTTGGGTCAAAGCCGGAGGAGGATCCTCAAGATTTCATCGATGGTATGCTAAGGACGCTCCGATTGATACATGCTTCAGACACCGAGTCGGTAGAGCTAGCGTCATATAGA
This sequence comes from Lycium barbarum, assembly GCF_019175385.1. Taxonomy (NCBI): domain Eukaryota; kingdom Viridiplantae; phylum Streptophyta; class Magnoliopsida; order Solanales; family Solanaceae; genus Lycium; species Lycium barbarum. Next base: position 69,035,966 of record NC_083345.1, read on the forward strand.
TTGAGAGATGTCTCGATCCAGTGGTATACAGTATGGATGGTTTCACGGGGAGCCAATGCACCTCCCCCGGTATGGCAAGAGATTGTAGATGCTTTTCTCCGTCATTATATACCCCCAGAAGTTCGGCGAGCTACGGCCGATAAATTCTTAAATTTGAGGCAAGGCATTATGAGTGCCCTAGAGTATAGCCTCCGTTTTAATTCCTTGGCCAGGTATGCTTCGACCATGGTAGCAGATATGGGCGACAGGGTACACCGATTTGTAAAGGGCCTAGGGCCCCATCTGATGGACAAATGCTTGACTGCGTTCCTTCAGGACGGTATGGATATTGCACGCAACAGCAGCGGAGAGGTGAACGTGAACAGGATAGGGGACATAGCAAGAGGGCCAGATCTTCGGGCCCAATAAGTGAGTCCCGAGGCGAACACAGGCAACAGTTCCCTAGACATTCGGGCTATTCTATGACCAGTGCACCTCCACGGTTTTCAGGCCAGAGCCTTGATAGATCTACTCCTCCCGGGCCGAGTCAGAGTTATTCGGGGTCCCAGTTTAGAGGTGATTCAGGCCAGTCAAGGCCACCTATACCACGATGTATATGCTTTGATTGATCCGGGCTCCACGTTATCATATGTTACTCCTTATATTGCGGGTCAATTTATAGTGGAGGCGGAGTCGATCAAACCTTTTGAGGTGTCCACACCCGTGGGTGAATCGGTAATAGCTAGCCGAGTATATAGGGATTGTATAGTCACGATTTGTGACCGTCGTACCATGATTGATTTGCATGAGCTAGAAATGGTAGATTTTGATGTTATTATGGGCATGGATTGGTTGGCTTCTTGTTATGCCAATGTTGATTGCCGAATGAAGATGGTTCGTTTCCAGTTTCCGGGAGAACCAGTCTTAGAATGGAAAGGGAATGCGGCATCACCAAAAGGTAGATTTATTTCTTATCTAAAGGCAAGGAAGATGATCACGAAAGGATGTATTTATCATCTAGTGCGAGTTCAAGATGTAGAAGCTGAATCGCCGACCCTTCAGTCAGTTCCCGTAGTGAACGAATTTCCGGATGTGTTCCCGGAAGAGCTTCCAGGACTTCCTCCCGAACGGGAGATTGATTTTACCATTGATGTGTTGCCAGGCACCACACCTATATCTATTCCTCCATATAGAATGGCACCCGCAGAATTGAAAGAGTTGAAGGAGCAATTGAAGGACTTGCTTTATAAAGGCTTCATTAGGCCTAGTTCATCCCCGTGGGGAGCTCCCGTATTGTTCGTCCAAAAGAAAGACGGCTCCCTGAGAATGTGCATTGATTATAGGCAATTGAATAAAGTAATGATTAAGAATAAATATCCTCTCCCAAGGATTGATGACTTGTTTGATCAATTGCAAGGCGCCAAATGGTTTTCAAAGATTGATTTGAGGTCCGGGTATCATCAAGTGAGGGTTAGGGAGAAAGATATCCCCTAAGACAGCCTTCAGAACGAGATATGGTCATTTTGAATTCCGGGTGATGTCATTTGGGATAACTAATGCGCCAGCGATATTTATGGATTTGATGAATAATGTGTTCCGGTCCTTTCTGGACTTATTTGTAATTGTATTCATTGATGATATTTTGGTGTATTCTAGATCCGAAGCAGAACATGCGGATCATTTGCGTATTGTCCTTGGAGTTCTTCGAACTCGAGAATTGTTTGTAAAGTTTTTCAAATGTGAGTTCTGGTTGAACTCAATGGCATTTTTAGGGCATATTGTGGCAGCCGATGGTATTCAAGTGGATAGTTAAAAGATTGAGGCCGTGAAAACTTGGCCAAGACCCACAACTCCTACAGAGGTTCCTAGCTTTCTGGGCTTAGCAGGTTATTACAGGAGATTCGTTGAAGGTTTTTCCTCTATTTCTGCACCACTCACAAAGTTGACACAGAAATCAGCCAAGTTTCAATGGACAGATGCTTGCGAACATAGTTTCCAAGAGTTAAAGGGTCGATTGACTTCTGCCCTAGTTCTGACACTTCCAGAGGGATTGGAAGGATACGTTGTGTATTGCGACGCTTCAGGTGTTGGGCTAGGCTGTGTGTTGATGCAACATGGCAAGGTGATTGCATATGCTTCAAGGCAATTGCGGAAACATGAGCAGAATTATCCTACCCATGACTTAGAATTGGCCGCGGTAGTCCATGCATTAAATATTTGGAGACATTACTTATATGGTGTGCACGTGGATATTTACACAGATCATAAGAGTCTTCAATACATCTTCAAGCAGAAAGAGTTGAATTTGCGGCAACGACGATGGCTAGAGTTGCTAAAAGACTATGATGTTGAGATCCTTTACCACCTCGGAAAGGCAAATGTGGTGGCTGATGCTCTTAGCCGTAGGTCGATGGGAAGTCTAAGTGATGTACGACCAGAAAAGAAAGAGATGGCTCGTGAGCTTCAACAGTTAGCTAGCCTAGGAGTCCGAGTAGTGGACTCAGGTAGCAGCGGAGCTACTATCCAGAATACCGCAGTCTCGTCACTAGTGGCAGAAGTGAAAGAGCGACAATATGAGGATCCCATGCTAATGCAGTACAGAAATACACTCCCTCATAAAAAGGAGTCATCATTTGACATTTCAGGAGACGGAGCTCTCCGATGTAGAGGAAGATTATGTGTTCCCGATGTGGCAAGTCTACGCCACCATATTTTGAGAGAAGCTCATAGTTCCCGTTATTCTGTTCACCCCAGAGAGACGAAGATGTATCATGATCTTAAGTGTATATATTGGTGGAATGGGATGAAGAAAGATATAGCAGAATTCGTAGTTCAGTGTCCTAATTGCCAACAAGTGAAGATTGAACACCAAAAGCCGGGTGGATTGTTGCAAGCTATGGAAATCCCAACTTGGAAGTGGGAAGTGATTAACATGGACTTCATTTCAGGCTTGCCCCGTTCTCGACGTAAGTATGATTCCATATGGGTGATTGTGGATAGACTCACCAAGTCAGCTCATTTCTTACCGGTCAGGACGACCTATGAGGCAGAAGATTATGCGAAGCTTTATCTTAAAGAGATAGTAAAACTCCATGGCGTCCCGGTATCTATTATCTCCGAGAGAGGGACTCATTTTACAGCTAAGTTTTGGAGGTCTTTCCAAGAGGGTTTGGGAACCCGAGTTAGCCTTAGCACGGCATTTCATCCCCAGTCCGATGGACAAGCTGAACGTACTATTCAGACTCTTGAGGATATGTTACGAGCATGTATGATAGATTTTCGAGGGAATTGGGATGATCATTTGCCAGTCATTGAATTTGCTTACAATAATAGTTATCATTCCAGCATTCAAATGGCACCATATGAAGCTTTATATGGGTGAAAGTGTAGATCCCCAATTGGGTGGTTTGAAACCGGAGAAACTAAATTGATAGGGCCAGACTTGGTCCAGCAAGCTATAGAGAAGGTCAAGCTTATACAACATCGGTTGTTAGCAGCCCAAAGTCGTCAGAAATCCTATGCGGATAATCGTCGAAGAGACTTGGAGTTCAAAGTGAAGGATTGGGTATTCTTGAAAGTGTCGCCAATGAAAGGCGTTATGAAATTTGGCAAAAAGGGGAAGCTTAGTCCCCGGTATATTGGACCATATGAGATTGTGCGCAAAATAGGCAAAGTGGCCCATGAGTTAGATCTACCTCCGGAATTGGAGTCAGTCCATCCAGTATTTCATGTCTCGATGCTTCTAAAATGTGTTGGAGATCCCACTAGGATCGTCCCAGTAAATGATGTGCAAGTGATAGAGAAATTGACTTATGAAGAGGTACCCATTGCCATATTAGACAGGCAAGTACGGAGGCTTAGAAACAAAGAGGTGGCCTCGGTTAAGGTTCTATGGAGAAGCAGTAAATGAGAGGAGATGACATGGGAAGCAGAAGAAAGTATGCGATCGAAATACCCAAATTTATTTCAGCCCTTGGAAGAAGCCCAAGATGAGACGTCAAGATTATAAGGTATGTATATTTCCTTTTATGCTTTTGGGTCATGTGTGGCCAAAATTTTTATGTTTTTATGTTGTGGCCATGTGTGACATCGATATTATGGGTTGTTGTGGCAGGATGGTAGCGCCATATTAGAAGGGGAATTCTGGCGAAATTGTTTGTAGAACTCCCGAGCACTTTAACATTCGGGGACGAATGTTCTTAAGGGGGGGAGAATGTTACACCTCGGAAAAGTTTTCCGTTGGTACGTACGTGAACGAACTAGTGATAAGTATGAGTGCATGAGGTCCATGAGCAAGAAACGACATTTGATGACCTTAGGCGAGATTTCGAAGGTATCCGATGTGAGATGAGAAAGTTGGCTAAGTTAAGATGAGATATAAGGTGAGCAATGCATGTGCATGGATGTGGGTGATTAAAATGAGAAGTCTAAGAGATATGAAAAGTTGCAGATTTGAAATCTTCCCAGTGGTCGTAAAGTGCATAATACGGACCGTAAATTGGTATACGGTCCATAAACTGGCAGTCGTAAATTACTATGCAAGACTTCGACTTTCTGCCCAGTTGAGAAACGGTAAAATACGACCAGGAGGACGGACCGTAAAGTGATTTACGACCCGTAAACCATGGTCGTAAATTACCATGCATGCAACCAAAGTTTCTGGTTCTGGAAATGGTTAAAGACGACCACGAGGGACGGTCCGTAAAGTGGAATACGGACCGTAAACCTCCATGGACGACCACTGTTCACCCAGCACAGATTTTTGCAATTCATTAAATAAGGGAACCAACACCTATTCTATTTCATTACAACATTACACCACTTCTCTCTAAAACCTCTCTCTACATTTATTATACAAGTTTTCAAGGATATTTAAGGATCAACAACATAAAACAAGGTGAATCAAGAGTAAGAACATCATCAAAGATCATCTAGGTCAAGAAATCCAAATGGAGAAAAACTAGGGTTTTTGCTCAAAGTGGAGTATTATTAATCAAAGCTTGTTCCTACAACTTCTAAGTAAGATTCATGATTTTTACATGATGTTTAAGTTATTTAAGAGTTGAAATACATGGATTGTAGAAAATATGGTCAAGTAGGTCATGAATGATGAATAGTGACATTTTGAGGAATAATTTGAATTTAATCATGAATGTTGTCATGTTGTGATATGAATGCATTATAAATGGTACTAAGATCATGAACTAGACACTTTAGACGAATGGACGAAGTTGGATGTTATGACTATGAATATGGGTGAATTAGAGGCAAATTAAGGAATCTAGATAATGTGGATAATGTGAATGACTAATGGCCATCGTTATGATATAAATGAAGGTATAGACACTAGCATTGGAAGGAGGCGTGTAAGTGTAGAATAGTCCGACGAAAAGGTATGTAAGGCTAACCCTTCTTTCATAAGGCATGGTTCCTTGGCCAAACTCTTAAATCCTCTATATGAGTATGTTGTATTCAAACGATTGACACTCCGAGCTCATAAGCTCACGATCCTTGATATGTGCTACGATTGTACTACGCACCCCATATGACGAGTAAGCATAAGATATAGATGTAGTGAAAATGATGATGATAGTGATGACGATGATAATAATAATGATGCTAAAGGTGCCTACGGGCTATTATACTTACATGTGCCTATGAAGGGCTATAATTACACCACGAGCTTATAACGTCGGGTAGGATATATGTATTTGAATATGTATAAAGTATGTATACGATTACGAAACGCGCGAACACCTCTGCAGATGGTACGGATAACCCTGAAGCCTTGGTAGGGCCAGGTATGAGTAACCTTGAGCCTTGGTTGGCCAAGTATGTATGAAACACCGATCCTATGAGGTCGGGTATGCTATGTAAATGCCATGTATATGAAATGACTATGTATATAATATGAATATGAATGTGATAAGACTATGTATAAGAATACGAATAAGGACATGTATACAAATATGAGCACAAGTATGGTACGAGTACTATTATGGAATACGGATGATGACGTAGGTGTACAAATACGTATGAAAAATGGAAAGTCCTACGAAAGGCAGGTAAGCGCTATGACGATGATATTATTGTCTCCCCCCTCCTATGCTATTTCATATGTTGTTCATGATGCTTATTTATTGTTGTTGCTCATGCTTTACATACTCAGTACATTCTTCGTACTGACTTCTTTTTATTTGTGGACGTTGCGTCATGCCCGCAGGTGCACAGAGAGACAGACTTGATCCATAGCTGCCTATTCGGAGATTACATAGAGAGCTCCATTTCCTTTGGAGCCATATCTTTTGGGTACTCATTCTTTTGTGTATATAATTATGGGCATAGCGGGATCCTGTCCCGCTAAAGTGATATGTTATACTCTTAGAGGCTCGTAGACATGTGTGTGTGTGGGTAGATGTGTTTGGCCTTGTCGGCCTATGTTTTGTATATCATTTTGTCGGCCACGTTGGCCCATGTACATTTATGTGGCATAGATGCCTATGATGATATAAATGTGTTGTTGTCCAAATGGGACTAGTTGACGAATGAATGGAAATGCATGTATAATTATGTGGCTCACCTAGATGTAAGCATAAGAGTAAGCTAAGAGGGTGCCCGGGTGGGCTAGCACTGGATGCTTGTCGCGGCCCCGAGTCGGGTCGTGACAATCTATTGGCACAATTCTAGAAAAATCTCCCATACACTTACGAAGCATCGATACATGGAAAACTGGATGGACTGACTCTAAATCCGCAGGTGGGTCTAATTCATAAGCCACTTGGTCTATCTTGCGCACAATCTCACAAGATCCAATGTACCGGGGACTATGCTTGCCCTTTTTGCTAAATATCATGACGACCTTCATTGGCAACACCTTCAAGAATACCCAATCTTTCACTTGAAATTCTAAGTCTCGTCGATCTCCCCTTTTTTTTTCTTGCTCAATAATGATATTAAGTCTTACATGGTTTGCAAATCTATCCCACTTTCTTTCTTCCATTTGACTATAATAATGGTATTGATTTACATCTGTAGAGTCTAGATAAATTCAATGTGAGATGTCTTGTCGTAGGTGTCCCTCGTCGACTCATTCAAGACTTCATAATTTTCGAAAATTTTATAACCCTTTGGTAAGCTGTTGGAAATTCGCTATAACCACAATGATACAAAAAAATGAAAGTTCCAAGGTGTAATATTCTCCTGGTAAAACCCCCTTTATTCAATGATCCTATCAAATTCGTAAATAATCTAACCCACCTCAGGGCTATCGTAGGAAACATATAACATATACTTATATCACATATAGAGTAATTGTCCTATTTGTCCTTAATGATAATTCCGACTCAACATTTCGACTTAGTTTACCATATATTCTCCCTCAACTGACCCGGAGTATGACAAACACACTATTCTTTTTTACCCCCTACTCCTCTTTCTACGCACCCCATTGGTTTCATTTTCGATATGTAAATACTTATAGGTTACATAACCGTTCTTGTGTGATTCGTCTACGAACATCTAATCTTATTCATAAACTTCCCTTCCTTTGGTCCGTTCTATTTTACGTATCTCACACATACCAAAACTCTTTTGTCTATCTGATATAACTTATCTCGTCACTCTCTTTTCTCTCCTTTATTAGTCCCCTGATTACCACATCTTATATTCTATTATAGAAAACTTTTTATCTTCTTATTTGTCACTTATAACTCGCAATATCATTAACAAACGACTCTACTGTCAATTCCCTCGCTTTTATTCCAGTATAGCATCGCTATCCTTTACGATATTCCCCAAATTATTTGCTCCCATAGGGATGCTCACAATAGTAGTATGCCTAGTTATCCATACCATACATGCAATGTCACTTGCTCTCTTCTTCGGTGCTCAAAATTCACTTGTAACGTCATCTATGTTTTCCAGGGCCTAAGTCACATGCGCAACTAATACCCTTATGCCTCATACTCTTTTACTCTTGTGTCGCACTCAACATTGATTTCAAAACCAATCATAATCATATTGTATTTGTCGTTGATGATAGCTTTGCTCTATCGCTTTATCATCGTACGGTAAACTCGTAATTCATGGCCACATTTGTTTTTCTCAACTCATTACGTCAGATACTTTACTCGTTCTAACTTGGTATAGGATGTTCGTAGGAGATGCGTCTTCCTTTCCTCATAATACAACTACTTCTTAGGCACGCGTACTTCGTATATTTCCTTTTCTTTCTATACCCGCACTTATTCCATTACATGCTTTCCTCCTCAATTTATCTTATTACCTCCCTTTTTATAATCAATCCTTTATTCTTCGCACAAGGAATTCTATTCTTATCTCAGTACCGCTTTGTCCTTTAGAATATATTACCTCTATACAATTCGTTCTTCGCTTCCAAAACTTATTCTGTTCACTCTGATCATCCTCTCTCATCCTTATTATGTTAATCCTTCTCCTAACAATCGTTCTTTTTCGTTATTCACCTTTCTATAGTCTTGGTCTTTTACGTTCAGCCAAAGATATCACTTGTGATCTCGATTATACAAATCACCAACTGTTACTACTTTTCCATATCACTCTTCCCTAATTTCCCTGTTTTTTTTTAAGTTGTCTTCCCTTTTTGTCATTGCTTGCTATCATTTTTGTCATTGAGGAACCTCTATGCTGGACTTTCCCTTAACAAGGTCTTATAAGCTCCCTCATCTACTGCCCCACGGCTCACTTGTTGGTTTCACACTTGCATTTATTCTTTATTCATATAGAACATGTCACATCTTTAGTCATTTCCTCACTATACTTTACTTACAATGTATTACAGTTCTTGCCACGCTCTCATTATGTCTTGATCATAATCAATGCTATAAAGTGCCACTTCTTTACCTCATTCGCAAGCCTACTCGTAAAATAGAATAAACCTTGCAAAGTAAGCATACTCAACCTGTTACTCTTTCTAATCATCCCTATTACACTTACCATATAAGTTGTTTTACGAATGGATTCACATTCGTCATACCCCTGCCTCAGTCATGTTGTTACTTTTTTTTGCTAATAGACTTATCATATTTTACTTGTACTTATCCATCTAACCAATCCTTCAGTGTCACACTCTATTGGGGTTACCCTTTCTCTTCCATGTCATGTTGTAGTACTACCAAGCATTTCTCTTTACCGTATCAATGTCGCTCTTATAACTACTGTTACTATCAATTCAATAGTATTTAACTCATCTCGTGTAGCTGTTAATGATACTCCTAACTTAATCTCGTCTTGCCATTACCTTGTTGCACAACATCTCTTCTCGTTAGAACATATCACAAGCTTATATCTTATCTCCTTTAGATTCTAGGAAAATTTTGGCAGAGTTTCTCTTGTAAGCATAACAATCCCAAACCTGCACATAGCCTAGAAAACACGTCCGATGTCTCAATAGGACATATACCGGGTCACACATAATACGCAACTCAGCAACACAAGATCACTTACCATTAAAGGATATAAATAATAGAGCTTGTCTCATAAGTTATGCCTGCACCCTCGGTTTAGAATTCCAATAGAAATATATATATATACATACACATATTATTTATATTCACTCACCGTCAATCAACTTACTCGTAAATCACGATTCTGGCTATCACTAGGTTACTAACAAATATAGTCATCTCAAATAGTCGGATTGGCTCAGATTTTTCACCCCAACACAATCATCACAACGGGAGTGATACATGACAGCATAGGATCCAAATCAATCGATGCACACATATCATAAGAGGATACTAACAATATACCTGGAACAATATCAGGGGAGGACTCAGGATCCTGTCGCTCAGCTAACGCGTGGATATGATGTTGGGATCCACTTGGACTGGGTGTTCCTCTTTGGTCTCTATCACCACCTACTAACATCTGTGGCCTTGTCCTTGGAGGGTGTATCGACGACGAAGAGCAAGCTATCACTCCCGTAGCCCGAACCTTACCTTTACCACGCCTCCATGGGCAGTCGCACATTAGATGGCCTGGCCGAGAACAGGTATAACAAACATCTGAGCCCAAGCGGCACGGTCCCCAATGTAACCTGCGACAATGAGTACATTGTGGTACCGAGGATCTCGTCTGACTAGAACCACTCCAAATCTGAGAACTGGAAACTCTGAGACTCTGGGGTGACCTAGAATAAGTAGGTCCATCAAATCTGGGTCTAAGAAACTGCGGACGAGCACCACTTGTTGAACGAACTGAGTGCCTAGAGAATTGTTCCCCGGCTCACCCCTAAACTCATGATCAAACCCTGAAGAATTAACTCTCTTTCTCCAACCCCTGTCATCGTGGCCCACATCCTGCTGCCGAGCTTAAGCGGGTACTAATTGAGTCAGTAAAAGAATAGCATGTCTCATATCTTGGCCCGAGGCATCTGGAGGAGGAACGGGGGGTGCTGGAGCTAAAGTTGAGGCTCCCCTCTGATCCTTGAAAGTGGGCGAAGTATGGGAAAATTGAGGTAGGGCTTTATTCTGGGGTTCTCCCTCCTCCATATCTATAGACGGCTCTCGTTCAAGCCCATCTTCAGCCATCATCTTGCCCTTCTGGGCTACCGTAGCTTTTCCTTTCATCAGTTTTTCTGAAATTATAACGCACATTTAAGGAGGGATTAATCTTATAATACAGCTCTATCGCACGATCTCTTAAGATTAAAGATGGTCATATTTTTTCCTAAATGCCCTGTAGCCTCCTGTTTATTAGTGTGGCGCGCAACACACCACAAACAAGACCCTACTAGACACGGCTGGTAGACACTTCCTAGGACTGAACTACTCTGATACCACTTTTGTCACGACCCGACTAGGGGCCGTGACGGGTACCCGGGGCTAACCACCGAGCACCACTCATTCTACTACTCATCATACTCATTAAGCGTTCTTTTATCAAATTCATACTCAAATCATAAGAAAATCATTTTTCATCCGAGAGCATATATACTTTTATATACATAAGCCTTTCGGCTATCAAAATGAATATATATAGTAGTAACATCGTGAGACCATATAACCCACACCTCCGTATCTACGAGCCTCTACTAGAGTGCTAGACATATGGACGGGACAAGACCCCATCGTGCCCAAAATACATATGCATATCTACCCAAAAGAATAAACCAAGTAGCTCCTCCGGAATAATGGAGTGCTCCTGTAAATCTACTAGTGGCTCCTATGGATCTGCACCGTCTCCCTGTCTACCTGTGGGCATGAACACAGCGTCCAAAGAAAACGAACGTCAGTACGAATATTGTGCTGAGTATGTAAGACATGAATGAAATAAGCATAATAGAAGAATCATAAACCATAGGAGGAAGATATAACCTGCATGAGATTTATAGGTGAATACATTTCATACATATATTGTATACTTATATAATCATAGTACAGGTATCATCATAGCATATATATATATATTATCGCGTCATTATTATCATCGTTAACCCGCGTCCGGGTAACCATCATAAGCAGTCCGCTTTAGCGGTCACATGTCCGGTCATTTAAGCATGGTGGAATCATAAGCAGCCCGCATTAGCGGTGACATGTCCGGCCATCTAGGCACGGTGTAATCATAAGCAGCTTGCATTAGCGGTGGCATGTCCGGCCATCTAGGCACAGTGTAATCATATCGTCATATACCCTTCGTAACTCAACATTTTCATACATGGCATAGGCATATTATAAACTTACATTATTAATCATCTCATAGACATATCATGACTAAACATCATTTTACATTTATCATTAAAAACATACATTAGAACGTGAAGGCAACTATGGCTATGTCGGGGTGACATAAGGTCGTGAACCCTCGATTCCATTATGGACGTTTATAAGTATTCAGCCTCACCTTGAAGGAAATAGTGTATAAGGTGAGTGTATACAATAAACAACATCATTAACTATATAGGAACATCATACCATGAACTCTAGGATCTTTAGACATAAGCTCATCATCATCATTATTGGGCTCGTAACGTATCTCTTATCTCATGTAGCTATTCATGAACATAGACTCTTAGCTTTCCGGGGTATAGAGGATTCATTGAGAAGAAGGAAAAATCATGCCATCGGATTTATGCCATAGAAAGAAAGGACTAGTCTCACATACCTTTTCCATTTAACTAATCTATCGCCTGCTTGTTCTCCTTCATTGCCCATGGTTTTTACCTTCAAGAGAATTCACATTAGCATTAGCTAATCGATTATATGAACGTGCTTACGAATGCTAGAGAAAATTAGGCAGCATCTCCTTTGTTTCTACAACTTTCTCCATATCATATAACGACTCCCAACATCAATAATAACATTCATAATCTCATATTCAACAACCTGCATCAACCATACATTATTCAATTTCAAGGTCATCGATAACCATGGTCATAATACAACATTACCTTCATCCCCATATAATGTTTCTCCTATGTTCTTGATATCATTTATAACATAACTATACTCGTAACATACGAAGAATCATGATTCATATTAAGCTACAACTCAAAAATGTCACTATTCTCATATTTGTAACCCATTTTCTATATCCTTCTATAATCCAGGTCTTTCAAACCCTCAATACTCTAAATAGCATAAATTTATCATAAATCTTACCTTTGATAGTGTAGGAATGGGTTTTGGATAGCAATACTCCACTTGAAGAAAAACCCTAGCCTCTATATCCAAAGAATTCTTGGAGCTTATTAACCCTAGCATGACCTCTAGCACATGGGTATCTTGATTCTTGCTTATTCATAATTAATCTCTCTTGGATTTTTGCTTGGATTAGTTTATGGAGTGGAGGAGATGGTTTTTAGAGAGATTTTGGGTTTGATTTGGTAAGATGAAATGTCCAAATGAAGTGGACTAAATTATATAAAGCGGAACTTAAAATCCCGTCGGGCAATCCTGCGCCAATTTTGACGGGCCGTCAAAATTCCTACGGACCGTCAAAATGGTCCGTAGAACTGCCCAGTCAAATATGGGTCACTGTGACCATTTGACACTAGGCTGTGTCAATTTTACGGACCGCAGAATTTTCTGCGGGGCGTCAAAATTCCTGCGGTCCGTCAAATGGTCCGCAGAAATTTTCTGCTCAGACAGTCTGTCTTAGAATGGCCATAACGTGTTACTCAGACGTCACATTGACGAGCGGTTTGTTGCGTTGGAAACTAGACTCGATGAACTTCAATTTGGACAAAAGAAACGCACAAAAACCCCTCATATTCTAGGAGATATGAATCCTTCCATAGCTCATTTCATGGGCTTAAACCCGTATAACCATAATATGGGAACATATAGTCTCATATATCCTAAGGTAACTCCCGTTTCTGCGATTAGGACAATAACGCCTAACGAATCTCAACGGACGAAACTACGAGGTGTAACAAAGGGTGTCTTTTCTTTCGGAGGTGTTGTATCTCGGTAATGAACTAAAACATGATCCTCATACCGACACTTTTTTATCTCTACTACCAAGTATGACAACGCTGTGTCTTGAACAGTAACTCCTGCATCGCCTGAATCTATCAATCGAACTCTGAAGTTAGCAAATCGATAAACCTCACAGATCATTTCTCTTCTCTCTGGCGGCACGTGTGATAATCTACCCATAGATTTACGACTGAGGGCATCGGCTACTACATTAGCTTTCCCGAGATGGTACAAAATATCCACATCATAGTCTTTTAACCACTCTAACTATTGCCTCTTATGCAAGTTCATGTCCTTCTGCTTAAAGATGTACTGGAGACTTTTATGATTAGTATAGATATCAACATGGACACCGTATAAGTAGTGCCTCCATACATTCAAGGCATGAATCACTGCCGCTAACTCAAGATCATGGGTTGGATAATTCTTATCGTGCTTCTTCAACTATCTAGAAGCATAAGCGACAACCTTACCGTGCTGCATCAACACACAGCCCAATCCAATACCTGAAGCATCACAATATATCACATAGCCATCTGCTCCTTCTGGGAGTCAAAACTGGTGCTGAAGTCAACTTATCCTTCAATGTCTGAAAACTCTGCTCACAAGCATCTGTTCATTGGAACCTAGCTGATTTCTGAATAAATTTAGTCAATGGGGCTGAAAGAGAGGAAAATCCTTCTACAAACCTTCTATAACAACCTCCCAAGCCTAAGAAGCTACGTATCTCTGTTGGTGTCGTGGGCCTTGGCCAATTCTTCACAACCTCAATCTTTTGGGCATCCACTCTAATACCTTCAATCAAAATAATGTGACACAGAAAAGCCACAGAGTTCAACCATAACTCACACTTAGAAAAATTGGCATACCACTCTTTACCTGGAAGAATTCCAAGCACTGTCTATAGATGTTCTGCATGATCAACCTCTGACGGTGAATAAACCAGAATATCATCTATGAACACAATCACGAACAACTCTAGAAAGGGCCTGAATACACTATTCATTAAATCCATGAATACGGCTGGGGCATTAGTTAGCCCGAACGACATAATGCAAAACTCATAGTGGCCATATCTAGTCCGGAATGCAATCTTCGGAATGCCCTCTTCCTTTACCCTGACCTGGTGATATCCTGATCTCAAGTCTATCTTCGAGAAATATTTAGCGCCTTGCAACTGAACGAATAAATCATCGATCCTCGGGAGCGCATACTTGTTCTTTACAGTCACTTTATTCAATACACTTTCGCAAGGAGCCATCCTTCTTTTTAACAAATAACACCGACGCTTACCACGGCGATGTACTAGGCCTAATAAAGCCCTTCTCGAGAAAATCCTTCAACTGCTCTTTTAATTCTTTCAACTCCGCAGGAGCCATCCTATAAGAAGGGATAGATATTGGTTGAGTGTCTAGCAATAGGTCAATAGTGAAATCAATCTCCCTCTCTGGGGAATGCCTGGAAGCTCATCCAGAAACATTTCTGGGAACTCATTAACCACAGGAATAGACTGAAGAGTCGGCGACTCTGCTTGCACATCTTGAACTCGAACTAGGTGAAAAATATACCTTTTTCTGATCATCTTCTCTGCCTTAAGGTAGGAAATAAACCCACCCCTAAGTGAAGTATCATTGCCCTTCCACTCTAGGACTGGCTCGCCTAGAAACTGGAATCGAACTATCTTTGCTCTACAATCAACATTAGCATAACAAGAAGCCAACCAGTCCATGCCCATAATAATATCAAAATCAATCATATATAACTTAATCAAATCTGCTACGGTATGGCAATGACCAACTATAACAACACAGTCCCGGTATACTCGCCTAGCTATAACCGGATCACCAACTGGCGTAGACACCTTAAAAGGTTTAATAAACGCGGGCTCTATCCCAAACATGCTGGCAACAAAGTGCGTAACATATGATAAAATGGAACCTGGATCAATCAGTGCATAAACATCATGGGAGGAAACTGACAATATACTTGTAATAACATCAGGAGACTAATGCATACATACGGTGCAGAGGATCGCTCGATCTGGATACTCTACTCCTCCGTCCACCTCACCCTGCTGGCGTCCGAAAAACTTGCCCTGAAGAGCACACTATAGAAGAAGAGCCAGCCAAAAGACCCTGTATGCTGAACCATACCTGTACCAACCCCCATCGGGCACTCCTTCATCCTGTGGCCTGACTGCCCACAAGCATAGCAACCATCTGAGCCCAACCGACATTGACCTGCATGTAACTTGCCACACTGGGTACACCGCGGTAAAAGGGGCCTTATCTGGCCTGACTCTGGTCGGTACTGAGAGCCAGATGCTCTAAAACTCTGGCCTGCTCTGGAATAAGAAGACCGATCAAACCTAGGGCTTGAAAATCGCGGAGGTCCACTCCCTGCCGGCTGATAAGAATATCTGGAATGCTGCTATCTCTGTCCTCCCCTAAACTTACCTGTTACATCCGACATTTTTGTTCATTCGGAAAATTCAAGATAAAATGACTTGTGATGAATAAGGCCACAATTGGACCTTACTTGGCATGAATGTGTAAGTTATGAATACCTTGGTGTGGAATTACGAAAGGAGGCCAAGGGCCAAAATTGGAATTTTGGAAAACTTGGTCCATGAATTACCATTTTTAGCCAACAATTTGGGCTCAAAAAAAACAAATAATAAGATAAGGACCAATTGGGAAGGCCCAACCGGCCACTTCACTTTAGCCCAAGTCCATGGTGAATAATTAATCACCATGTGACATTATATATGTGATCTTATCTTAAGAAGGTTCAAGAAAAAAATCAAAAGAAATCAAGAGCAAAAGAGGAGAGCATTTCGGGTTTTGGAGAGAAAAAGAAAGAAAAGAAAGAAAAATTTTTGGAGCCAATCCTTTGGTTTAAAGAGTTCATCTCTTGAGAGATTATTGCTAAGCACAAGATTCTCTACAAGTTGGTATAAATATTGGGGCAAGAAAACAATTTTTATCTCCAAGTGAAGGGCTTGAAGAAAGGTGAGAATTTCATGATTTTGTTGTGTTATAAATGGTATATGTATGTTGTAGTATGTGTGAATGAATGAAAAACATGGAAATTTTGTGTGTTGGAACTAGGGGTGTGTTGGCCGAATATGTACATGAAATTGCATGATTTTAATGGCTTGAATTCTTGTTGTAATCTAGTTGTAATATGATGGGAATTATATTAGAAAGGAAAGTGGAATGAATTAGTAAAGAAAATTGGAAGTGTGGGAGGTGGCCGTGTGGTGCTAGGTTTGATATGAAATATGAATTTGATTTTTGGTTGTATGCTAATTGAGTTAAGGTGAATTGAATCTTGTTAGCATGTTAATTGTGTTGTTATGGAAGATTGGTTATTAAGTTGTTGAAGGAAATTATTGAACTTTGTTATGATTTGTGTATAAGTGAAAATGAAAGTGTTAAGAGGCAAATTATGCTTATGACAATGAACTTGGAATATAAAAATGTGTTGATGAGTTTGCATGTTGAAAGTTAGGAAGGGATTGGAAAAGTAGTGACTTGATGGAAAGTTGAATGTTTGTGAATTTTATGAATATCTTGTGAATATTATGTGAACATGTTATGGATTCCTCCGATGTGTGTCGTAATGATTTTGATGGATAATGGATATGAAAATAATAAGTTTTGGTTGGAAATGTATGCTTGAAACGAAAGATGATTCGTCGTGTCGAAGGGTGGCTAATAATGTCATAGCGTATGATTTAGTGTTTATTGATGTTTGTTGTTGTTTGGATGTCTCCTCTGGGTTGTTGTGTTGCTAAGTTGAGCCGAGCTAAGTCTCGGGGATGTCGTATATACAGAGGAAATGCTGCCGAAATTTCGGTAGGCAATTATGTGTAAAGTTAGAGTATTGAAAGAATGAAACTAACCAAATGGTAAACTTGACCATTTCCAGATTTTGGACGAAATTTGGATTGACGCCGAGCGAGCATAAGGCGCCATCGAGGTATGTGAAGCACTTCTCTACGTTCCTAGGCATGTTCTGGATGTGGTAGGCTCGACCGCGAGCCTTAAGTCCGACTCCGTTCCCCGGAATTCGAGACGGAAAACCGCTCCAATTCCTTCAATTCAATTGAACCTATTTTCTTACAAATTGTCCTTAAAGTGAGATTTTGCACAAAAATTTCCCCAAACGGAGTCGGAACACTTCCGAATGAGTATGGGTGACCTCATAAGGTCAATTATCAATAATTTACGTATGTAGTCTCGGGTGGGTCCGAGGTGGGCCGACAAGGCCCGATACTCCCGGTACGATTTTAAAATACATCTGTTTTGGTCCGATGTTCTCCAAAAACTTCTGAACTATTGTTTTATGTATATTATGGCTATTTTTGTGTAATTTATACAATATGATTTCTGAACGGTTGAGAATCCCATTCTGATAATAATCTGTCGTACCTTCCCAACTAGGATATAGGCGCGTACTATGCATACTATCTGGATATTCTGATTTTGGCTCGCCGTTTGGCACCCTTCAATTTGATCGAGTCTGTATGTTGAGTCTGTAGGTAGGTGGTTTCTCATTTATCGATTCGTGTCTGTCTCAATGCATTCTTTCACTGCGACCCGGGCCAGGTTCTGTTATCGTGCATAATTCTCTGCATTGTTCACCGCGTCCCTCGGCGTACGGGCCGGGATCTGTATGTCTGTATGATCTGTGTATGGGGATGGCGGCCAGGATGGCATATGATCTGATTTGATTCTGTCTGTCCACCGCGTCCCGTACTAAGAGGGCCGGGTTCTGTTACCGCGCCCCCAGACAGGGCCGGGATCTGTATGAATATATGCGTGTGCCATCTGTATTTATAAAGCACACGCCTTTGTATGATTTTGTATGACTCTGTGCTACTCTGCATGCATAATTCTGTCCGTCATACTACTGTCTGTCCGTCTGTGTTACGACTATTTCTGTATGTCCGTATGGCTTCTGCTTCTGTATGTCCGTATGGATTCAGATTCTGCTCGTCTGTCCGTATTATGATTCCGTCTGTCTGTCCGAACTATAATTCTGTTCATTTGTGTGTAACACGATTCTATATGTCTGTCTGGATCATAACTCTGTCCGTTAGTTTGACTTATGATTTTGCCCGTTATATTTCTGTGACTCTAGTTCGGACTATGTTTATATCTGTTACGTTTCTGCTTTACATACTCGGTACATTTTCCGTACTGACCCCCGTCCTTCGGGGGCTGCGCTACATGCCCGCAGGTACAGACGCACCAGGTGATACGCCGCCCGCGTAGGTTTCCGACTCTGCTTTTTGAAGAGCTCCTTTGACCCGGAGCATATCTTTTGGTATATATTTTCTGTCTTCTGTGTACTCCGTATGTGTGTATATTCTGGGTACGGCGGGGCCCTGTCCCGCCATATGATTTTGTATGTCTGTAGAGGCCTGTAGATAGATGTGTGGGTTACGGGTTTCGTCTGTATGTTAGCCTTATTGGCTTACTTGTAAATGTCTGTATGTTCAGGTATATATGTATATATACGTATGGTTGCGCGCGTGCCGTATTTGTATCGGCCTATTTCCGTACTTCTGTTTTGAAACGAAAAAAAAATAAAAAAAAATTGTATGATTCGAATTCGATCAGATAGGTACGTATGGGTATCCAGTTAGGGTACCAGTCGCGGACCACTGGGTTTGGGTCGTGACAAAAGTGGTATCAGAGCGGTTAGTCCTCGGAATGTCTACAGGCCGTGTCTAGTAGAGTCTTGTTTATCGATGTGTTGTGCACCACATCTATAAACGGGAAGCTACAGGGCATTTAGGATGTTACCCTTCTTTGGATCTTTAGATCGTGCGATAGAACTGTATTAGTAGGATGAACCTCTCCTAACGATCTGCTATGTTTCAGTGATGCCTCCGAAGAAGGCAACAGCTGCCCAGAAGGGCAAGGCCAGGATTGAGGCAGGAGAGACCAGCCAGGCCCCGAGGGTTACCAGGGCCAGTGTGCACCCTGCACTTGAGGATGTGCCCCCGTCGTCTGGATCTGTTACACCCCCCTTGCCGGAGGATATCAGAGCAGCAGGAGCTGCTAATCGGGAGACGGCTCCACCGCAAGCCCCTGAGGTTCCAGTGCCCGAGCCTCCAGCTCCACAGGCAGGGGCGGAGGGTAGGGCCATGCGAGATGCGGTTCAATTATTGACCACATTGATGGTGGAGCAGGTTCGCAGGCATGGATTTGGGGGTGGTCGTGCGGATAGGTACGAGAGCTCCAGGGCTCGTGAGTTTCTGACATATAATCCTCCAGAATTCTCCGGGGCAAAACCTGAGGAGGATCCCCAGGAGTTCATTAGAAAGATGGAGAGCACACTACGACTGATTAAGGCTTCGCCGACTGAGTCTGTGGAGTTGGCTTCGTATCGATTATACGAGGTGGCAGCAAATTGGTATGAGTCTTGGCAGCTCTCCAGGGGTGACGATGCTCCCCCAACGGTATGGGCCGAATTTACTAAGGCCTTTCTTGACCATTTTCTACCACCAGAGCTACGAAGAGCTAGGGTCGATCGGTTCTTGAACTTGAGACAGAATGGTAGAAGTGTTCGCGAGTACAGCCTAGAGTTCGATTCATTGGCTAGGTATGCACCCACCATAATAGCTGAGATGGCCGACAGGGTGCACAGGTATGTGATGGGACTGGACTCTTATCTGATTGATGGTTGTTTGGCTGTGGCTGCTCAGCCAGGGATGCATGTAGCCCGGGTACAGGCACACGCCCAGGGCATGGAGGACCGACGTAGGGAACGTCGGCCTGATAGGGGTTACGACAGGGGCCAGCCTAAGAGAGCCAGGTCGGCTGGGTATTCAGAGGGATTTCAGAGCGAGCCTTCCCAGCGGCAGAGAAATAGGTATTCGTCCCAGCCAGCCTACAGTACGCCCCCACAGTTCGCAGGACAGAGCTCCAGAGGTCCCAGTCAGTCGAGGCCACCCATACCCCCGTGTTCTTATTGTGGGAGGCCCCACCCGGGGGAGTGTTACCGCGCTACGGGCGCTTGTTATTTTTGTGGGAGCCCAGACCATCGAGTCAGAGAGTGCCCACTTAAGGGCAGTTCGGGTTCAGCCCGGCCTGTTGGGTCCGTTGCAGGCTCATCTTCTCCTTCAGCGGCCATGCGCCCTGCGGGGCGAGGAGCACCAGCACCAGCACCAGCGCCAGCGGGTCGTGGCAGAGGACGTGGTGCAGCTTCTGGTTACAGCGGTCCTTCGAACCGCGTGTTTGCTTTAACCGGCCGGCAGGACCCAGGAGCGTCTTCGAGTGCACGCCCAGGTACGCCAACCAATCCTTTTTGAGAAATGTATGTATGGATAAGTTTGTATTTTGCTGAATTACGTGATCTTATACTTCTGGGTATTGGAAATAGTAAGATAAATGTTAATTTGGTGGATACCGAGATTCAGAAAAGCAATATGGTAATGGTATGACTTAGCCGGGGGTGGGACCCGCTACCAAAAGTTTTCAGAAAATCTGCGAAGACCCCGATTTACTCTAAAATTACGTGACAAAGGTCGTGAGGGGCAATCGACGAAATTATATTAGCCCTAACGTGTCGAAATGCATGAAAGTTTCGGAGTTAAGCGTGCTCAGGCCATAGCAATTCTGGGATGGGTGACCCCCTGGGAAGTAATGCAAAGTTTTGCTCAAGTGTAGGTATGACCGATATAAATGAAAACTTGGGGTAATCTAAAGGAAAAGAGAATGTATGGAGTAATTAGCGCCTTTACAGATACCACACGGACCGACGCGGGTTAAATGGGCAAAAAGGAAAGGTGCGATACCACTCGGAAAACTTAGCGAATCTGGATAACAGTCAGCGACGACCCGAATGTTGTCAGGGGATAGAAAAAGCCCAATTACATCATAAGTTAGTCTGGTATGGCGATGGTTGTAAAAGGAAAGAGAGTATGGATAGTAGGGAAGGAGAGAGATAAGTAGAGTGAGTAAGCAGAAACTTTGAAAAAGTCGATAAGCGACACCCAAGACGATTTGTATGATTGATTCTGAATACGTTCCTGTCTGACATATCTCTGTACGATTAACTCCGATTACGAATCTGTCTGACACACCTCTGTATTTCTGACTCCGGATATAAATCCGTCTGGTGTACCTCTGTACGTCTAATTTTGATCACGCATCTGTCTGATACATCTCCGCATGTCTGATTCTAAGTGTGACTCTGTATGATACATTTCTGTAAGCCTGATTCTGATTTCGAAATCCGTCCGATACCTTTTTATACATCTGACTCTGATCTCAGATCTGTCTGACATACTTCCGTATCTCTTCTTTTGATTATGAATCTATCCGCCATAGTTTGGCATGTCTGCTTCCGATTACGAATCCGTCCGATATGCTTCTACGCGTCCGGTTCTAGTCCTGAATCTGTTGGTAAGAAGTGTCTGGTATGAAGTGGGATTATATTGATGTGGTAGAAATCTCCGGAGTGTAACAAGAAATGATACGGACTATGACGTCTGGAAAGCGTTCGTCAGTTACAAGAATATAGCTTATGGTTCGACGATTGCGTGGGGTACGAGAAGATATATTATGAAGGCATCTGAATCTGTGATGTGAAAAAAAAAAAAATTACCCCATATGTTGGTAAAGAAGCCATATCGGAAAGTAAGCAAAGGACGACTATAAAGAGAACCCTCCCGGAGTAGTATGGCGCCCCATAAGGTCAATTTAACATTCGAGGACGAATGTTCTAAAGGGGGGGAGGATGTTACATCCGACATTTTTGTTCATTCGGAAAATTCAAGATAAAATGACTTGTGATGAATAAGGCCACAATTGGACCTTACTTGGCATGAATGTGTAAGTTATGAATACCTTGGTGTGGAATTACGAAAGGAGGCCAAGGGCCAAAATTGGAATTTTGGAAAACTTGGTCCATGAATTACCATTTTTAGCCAACAATTTGGGCTCAAAAAAAAAATAATAAGATAAGGCCCAATTGGGAAGGCCCAACCGGCCACTTCACTTTAGCCCAAGTCCATGGTGAATAATTAATCACCATGTGACATTATATATGTGATCTTATCTTAAGAAGGTTCAAGAAAAAAATCAAAAGAAATCAAGAGCAAAAGAGGAGAGCATTTCGGGTTTTGGAGAGAAAAAGAAAGAAAAGAAAGAAAAATTTTTGGAGCCAATCCTTTGGTTTAAAGAGTTCATCTCTTGAGAGATTATTGCTAAGCACAAGATTCTCTACAAGTTGGTATAAATATTGGGGCAAGAAAACAATTTTTATCTCCAAGTGAAGGGCTTGAAGAAAGGTGAGAATTTCATGATTTTGTTGTGTTATAAATGGTATATGTATGTTGTAGTATGTGTGAATGAATGAAAAACATGGAAATTTTGTGTGTTGGAACTAGGGGTGTGTTGGCCGAATATGTACATGAAATTGCATGATTTTAATGGCTTGAATTCTTGTTGTAATCTAGTTGTAATATGATGGGAATTATATTAGAAAGGAAAGTGGAATGAATTAGTAAAGAAAATTGGAAGTGTGGGAGGTGGCCGTGTGGTGCTAGGTTTGATATGAAATATGAATTTGATTTTTGGTTGTATGCTAATTGAGTTAAGGTGAATTGAATCTTGTTAGCATGTTAATTGTGTTGTTATGGAAGATTGGTTATTAAGTTGTTGAAGGAAATTATTGAACTTTGTTATGATTTGTGTATAAGTGAAAATGAAAGTGTTAAGAGGCAAATTATGCTTATGACAATGAACTTGGAATATAAAAATGTGTTGATGAGTTTGCATGTTGAAAGTTAGGAAGGGATTGGAAAAGTAGTGACTTGATGGAAAGTTGAATGTTTGTGAATTTTATGAATATCTTGTGAATATTATGTGAACATGTTATGGATTCCTCCGATGTGTGTCGTAATGATTTTGATGGATAATGGATATGAAAATAATAAGTTTTGGTTGGAAATGTAAGCTTGAAACGAAAGATGATTCGTCGTGTCGAAGGGTGGCTAATAATGTCATAGCGTATGATTTAGTGTTTATTGATGTTTGTTGTTGTTTGGATGTCTCCTCTGGGTTGTTGTGTTGCTAAGTTGAGCCGAGCTAAGTCTCGGGGATGTCGTATATACAGAGGAAATGCTGCCGAAATTTCGGTAGGCAATTATGTGTAAAGTTAGAGTATTGAAAGAATGAAACTAACCAAATGGTAAACTTGACCATTTCCAGATTTTGGACGAAATTTGGATTGACGCCGAGCGAGCATAAGGCGCCATCGAGGTATGTGAAGCACTTCTCTACGTTCCTAGGCATGTTCTGGATGTGGTAGGCTCGACCGCGAGCCTTAAGTCCGACTCCGTTCCCCGGAATTCGAGACGGAAAACCGCTCCAATTCCTTCAATTCAATTGAACCTATTTTCTTACAAATTGTCCTTAAAGTGAGATTTTGCACAAAAATTTCCCCAAACGGAGTCGGAACACTTCCGAATGAGTATGGGTGACCTCATAAGGTCAATTATCAATAATTTACGTATGTAGTCTCGGGTGGGTCCGAGGTGGGCCGACAAGGCCCGATACTCCCGGTACGATTTTAAAATACATCTGTTTTGGTCCGATGTTCTCCAAAAACTTCTGAACTATTGTTTTATGTATATTATGGCTATTTTTGTGTAATTTATACAATATGATTTCTGAACAGTTGAGAATCCCATTCTGATAATAATCTGTCGTGCCTTCCCAACTAGGATATAGGCGCGTACTATGCATACTATCTGGATATTCTGATTTTGGCTCGCCGTTTGGCACCCTTCAATTTGATCGAGTCTGTATGTTGTGTCTGTAGGTAGGTGGTTTCTCATTTATCGATTCGTGTCTGTCTCAATGCATTCTTTCACTGCGACCCGGGCCAGGTTCTGTTATCGTGCATAATTCTCTGCATTGTTCACCGCGTCCCTCGGCGTACGGGCCGGGATCTGTATGTCTGTATGATCTGTGTATGGGGATGGCAGCCAGGATGGCATATGATCTGATTTGATTCTGTCTGTCCACCGCGTCCCGTACTAAGAGGGCCGGGTTCTGTTACCGCGCCCCCAGACAGGGCCGGGATCTGTATGAATATATGCGTGTGCCATCTGTATTTATAAAGCACACGCCTTTGTATGATTTTGTATGACTCTGTGCTACTCTGCATGCATAATTCTGTCCGTCATACTACTGTCTGTCCGTTTGTGTTACGACTATTTCTGTATGTCCGTATGGCTTCTGCTTCTGTATGTCCGTATGGATTCAGATTCTGCTCGTCTGTCCGTATTATGATTCCGTCTGTCTGTCCGAACTATAATTCTGTTCATTTGTGTGTAACACGATTCTATATGTCTGTCTGGATCATAACTCTGTCCGTTAGTTTGACTTATGATTTTGCCCGTTATATTTCTGTGACTCTAGTTCGGACTATGTTTATATCTGTTACGTTTCTGCTTTACATACTCGGTACATTTTCCGTACTGACCCCCGTCCTTCGGGGGCTGCGCTACATGCCCGCAGGTACAGACGCACCAGGTGATACGCCGCCCGCGTAGGTTTCCGACTCTGCTTTTTGAAGAGCTCCTTTGACCCGGAGCATATCTTTTGGTATATATTTTCTGTCTTTTGTGTACTCCGTATGTGTGTATATTCTGGGTACGGCGGGGCCCTGTCCCGCCATATGATTTTGTATGTCTGTAGAGGCCTGTAGATAGATGTGTGGGTTACGGGTTTCGTCTGTATGTTAGCCTTATCGGCTTACTTGTAAATGTCTGTATGTTCAGGTATATATGTATATATACGTATGGTTGCGCGCGTGCCGTATTTGTATCGGCCTATTTCCGTACTTCTGTTTTGAAAAGAAAAAAAAAAAAAAAATTTGTATGATTCGAATTCGATCAGATAGGTACGTATGGGTATCCAGTTAGGGTACCAGTCGCGGCCCACGGGGTTTGGGTCGTGACATTACCAACCATATCAAAAGATCTATCCCTCTTACCATGACCCCGGTCATGCTCACGCTTTATCCTCCGCTGGCCTTTACGATCCTCCAAATTCTATGCATACGCTTGTATACGGGAGATATCCATGCCTGGCTGTAATGCAGTAGTCGTACACTCATCTATCAAGTGTGGCCCTAGACCATCCACAAAGCGATAAACTCTATCCTCCATCTCAGCCACCATGGCTGGGGCATATCTAGCCAAGGAATCGAAGTGTACACAATACTCTTGAACATTCATACTACCCTGCTCAATACGTAGAAACCTGTCTGCTCGGGCCCGTCGAACCTCTGGAGGTAAATAATGGCGAAGAAAAGCATCTGAGAACTCTCTCCACACAGTTGGAGGGGCATTTTCTCCCCTAAATAACTCCCATGCCTGATACCATCGAATCGTAATTTTTCAGAGTTTATATGAAGCCAACTCCACTGACTCAATCTCATCTGCATGCATAACCCTCAAGGCCCTCTGCATACCATCAGTGAAATCCTGGGGTTCCATATTTTGCTTTACCACCGAAAACTCGGGAGGACCTAACCCAAGGAAGGTCTTACCCTCGAACTACCGGCCGTGTCCGCTGGGTCAACACCAACTTCCTGCCGCTGTGCTTGGGCGGCTACTAATCTGGTCAACAACCATACAACATCCCGCACATCCTGGCCCTGTGGACTGCCGAGGAATAGGGGCAGGTGCTGGAGGAGGGGTATAAGATGTCTCAGACGGCCCCTCACTCTGAATCTCATCCTAGGCCCTCGTGGACTGCCGAGTACAGCTCGTGGCCTCACCGGCCCCTCTCTTGCCCTTCTGTATAGCTGTAGCTTTTTTGCGGGGCATCGCTGAAATTAGAACAATTTATCAGAAGGCGAACGCTTAACATAGGGTTCTATCGCACAATTTAAGAGAGACAGAATGACATCATCCTAAATGTCCTGTAGCCTCCAGTTTATAAGTGTGGTGCACAACACGCCCATAAACAGGACTCTACTAGACACAGTGTGTAGACAACCCTAGGACTGAACTGCTCTGATACCACTTCTGTCATGATCCAAACCGATGAGTCGTGATAACCGTCTGACCTCTAGCGACCAAACACCCCTATACTCATATCTAAATCTTACTTAACATCAAGGGCCCATAATGGCATGAACTCATCCCATAAAAGGGAAACATCAAAACTCTGTACAATCTGCATATATACACAACATGCGGAAGAACAGTGCAAGCCAGCTAGGCTGCTACATATACTGTACACAAAAGAATAGAAGCCGACAGGGCTACATCATCTGACTACTACGTATAACAGTCTACAGACCTCTACTGGAATGAAAGCTGTAGAAAGGACGGGACAGGGCCCCGTCATACCCATATGCATACACATCTCAGAAGGGTGGCATACCAAAACTGACTGCAGCTTTGGAACAAATGGAGCATACTGACCACTGCTAGATCTAGAGGTCCGACTGAGCTGGACCACCTGTCTGTCAACCTGTACCTGTGGGCATGATCGTAGCCCCCGAGCAACGGGGAGTCAGTACGGATAATGTACCGAGTATGTAAGGCATAAGAACAACACATATACATAAGAATCATGGGTAAAATCTGAACTCATAAACTAAAATGATTAACTGCATGTACTTGTATGAACTAGTATCTGCATGTATCTGCATAAATCTGTGTAACTGACAATGCCACTATAGGAGCATAATATGCATGCTCATGCCTATCAATGAAGGTCATACATCTATATATGTGTGCGTATATAATGCCTGATATATGTGCGCGTATAACGCCTGTAAAGCCTCTATGGCATCTTATCATATCATATCGGTTCCTCTGCGGCCATAATAAATATCATCATCAATGTGCACCAGCTGATCAGGTGGTAATGCGTATATAACGCTATATATATATAATATTCGCATATATAATGCCTTATAGTCATGGGTCAATGTACATAAATATATAATGAATGTAATGCATGAATCAACTGTATGAATAGAACTGGCTACATAAGACTGGACCCATGAACAGAAGGATCACTCATAAACGAGGTACATGAACATCAAAGACTGAAGTACTTCTAGTGCTTCTAAGAGTACAGTAATATGGAAGCTCGCTTACTCGCTTGTTGGATCATACCATAGGAACATGCCATAAGAAAGAAAGGAAAGCCTTAACATACCTTGAACTATACTCAATCGTCCAACTTCTACCTCTCGAATTTGCAAGTCTACAATTAAGATAACATAGGCCTCAATTAGACTATTTACCTCGCTTATTATCGTTTTAAACACGAATAGAGCTTGACAATTTATGGGCAACATTTTCCTTATAAACTTAACAACTCTTCAACTTCTCATTCGATCCAACATCAACCACAACACCCACAACACGATGGCAGCACATATATATATATATATATATATATATATATATATATATATATATATATATATATATATATATATATATATATATATATATATATATATATATCAAAATATACTTAAATCCATTTCCAATCATCTCTTAAAATAACCCCAAGTCCCTATCTTGTCCTTCATCAACTTACCACTCCCACAAATACCTTCTCTTTACTTAAATCACTAAAACTCGTGATAATAAACTCAAATAAAAGGGTAGAAATCATTTACATACCTTGAGGGGTCAAAAATCCCAAGAATCACTTCAACTTCAACTCCCCAAGCTTCAAAACCTTGAAGAAACCCTAGAAGCACCCTTTTTCTTCACAAGCTCGGGTTTATGGGGTCCGGGTCATGTCAAGTCTTCACTAATATGATGAAAAATATTAGGAGAGAATATATTAGGGTTTTTCTGATTTGAAATGGAGGAAAATGAGAAATAAGGTCATGGCTCCTATATTTATACTTGGAAGCGAAAAATCTACAGCGGTCTGGTTCGACGAGCGGGTCGATGGCCCGTCGACGGTCCGTCGACCTGCGCCTGCAGATGCAAGGCTGCGGGACCCTGTCGACACTTCACATAGATGATCCGTCGACCATGTCGACGACCCATCGTCGATGATTGGTGTTCTGTAGATTTTTCTGATTCAGTTCAGATTGCGTCGATTCGATTTGTTCAATTTCTAACTCTATAAATCGCCAAGAATATCTGCTGGTACCATTGTACACGGGGTAAGACACTTTATTTCTCCAAAACTCAGATACAAGTCTCAATTCCAAGGGCATACCCGACTAGGAAACCATAGGTTCTACTACTACGAGAGCGAGTGGTGTAACATTGTTGAACTTGGAATGTTTAGGTCGTGTTTAGATAAAGTAGAGTAATGTTGACTTATGGTTTGATTAACTTAGGGCTGTTTTGTTTTGATTTGAGGAAAAAAGTACCCCCCTCCGAAATTTTTGAAAAAATGGACTTGGTTGTTTAATTGACATGCATGCTTCTTTGTGTGACATTTAGATTATTAGGTTACCTTGTGTGTGAAATTATAGCAGGGAGACTAGTGTGTTGACAATTCTGATGCCATGTGTTGTGAGGTTTGTTAGATATATTCTCAAGTTGTGTATGTAATCTAGAACTTGCCTGGTTAGTCGTGCCTACATTCTTAAGATAAGTGAAGCTGTGAAATGATCTTAGGCCTTGTTTGTGTTAGGAACCGCTGTTTAGCCTAAATATTAGCCTACCCATAGATTAATATCCCTTGTGAACCATTTTGAGCCTTAAAACCTATTCTTTGACTAGCCATAATAAGTCGATACCGGTTCTGAATATCCATCTCTTTGCACCCAGTCCCTCCTTGGCACTAAAATAATAAGATTGAGGCTAAAATCCTAAGTTGGGGGTGGTAGGTGGAATAAGGGGAACATGGGGTGAGTCACAGTTATCCAAATATCTATCATACCCGCGCCTGAGCCTACATTACAACCTTGAAAAGTCCTAGTGTGATCACAGCCGAACTGTCCAAAGTCGAGGGCACTGAAAATAAGGGCAAGTTTATGGTATTTGTATGCTTAGCTAGAGAATTTCTTTGTGAGGGTGAGTGTCACACCCTAATCCTGCTAGGGTGTGATGGGCACCCGACCCTTACTTAGGGCCGAGCGAACCCTCCGACTCCTATTACATACATAATCTTTTGAACCTCTAAATCAAGTATACATAATAAAGCTTACTGAAATATTCTTTTTGTTACTTTCAAATCAAATAAAATCCGTAATTGTGTAAACTTATATATTATAACACAAACTGACGCATCGGCTGATGGAGCCGCTGACAGACTGACTCCACCCACAACTCTGTCTGCAAAGTCTCTAACTTCGAACAAGACATCATAGCATAGTACGCTGACTCGGCTACACTCCAGGGCCAAGTGGAGCTTGCCAACTTCGCTGGAACATCTTCTATAATAGCTTCAACTCATCTGGGTGTACCTGCGCGGCGTGAAACGCAGCCCCCGAAGAACAGGGGTCAGTACGAGCAATGTACTGAGTATGTAAGGCATAATGATAACATAATAAAATGGACAGAACATGAACAACAATATAATAAGGAACATATGGACGGTATAAGAAAGGATATGACTGTAACTGCCTGCCTCTCAAGGCGGAATCACGCATGCTTACTTTTACCTTTATACATATACATACATAACATGTCTGAATCACTCTGAATCACATAACATCATTAGCCCGCGTCCGGGCCTCCCGCGTCCGGGGTAATCATCTCATGCCGCCCACTAGTGGTGTCTGCCCATGTCACCACGGCATGGTGACATTTAGGCACGATGTCTACCCGGCCATTTAGGCACGTGTGATCATCTATAAGCTGCCCGCCTTAGCAGTGACTGCCCGGCCGTATAGGCGCGGTGTAATCATCCGATAGCTGCCCGCCTTAGCGGTGGCATGCCCGGCCATCTAGGCACGGTGTTATTATCGATGATAAGCATGCATAAGAGCCCAACCAAACGCTATAACTTTATCGGAGTGACATAAGGTCGGGGACCTCCGATTACATTATGGAATAATCAGGATCGTCATGTGTCAGCCTTGAAAGGACTAGTATTATAAGGCGAGACTATCACCAAAGAATAGCATTAAGAGAAAACATAATATAAGATCATAAGTCTCATAAAACATTAATTCATACACTTTGGAGTCTTATATCCATATTGAATCCTTAACTTAAGACTTTTAGACATGAAACCATTCTTGTCATAATCATCCTAGACATATCCTCTTCTTTGACATCATCGTTATCATTACAAAAGCATATTCATCGTTATAGTCATAAAAGCCTACAAACTCATACACCTTTGGCTTGGAAAAGTACAGACATTTTGAAAAAAGTTTGCGGGTTATTAGAAAAGAAATCATGTCTTGGAACCTTAGACTTTTAGCCTTTGAAGACAAGGAAGATATAGAAATAATTATGAAATCTTAACATCGGAATCATGCCTTGAAAGAAAGGGGACAAGCCTTACATACCTGTGCCGCGCCTTACTAGCTATGCTTATTCGTCCAACTTGTTAGTATACATTCAAGAAGATCGACGCAATCATTAGATTCATTACCACACACACCTTTCTTAGTATGTCAATTAAATTCACTTATGACCTGCCGAAATTTCGGCAGCATCTCTCCTGTAAATAGGCCATCCCCGAGAATCTATCTCGGCTCAAATCATCAACAACAAACCCGAGAATTCAACTCGGCCAAACAAACAACAATACTAGCAATTATTCTAGCAACACTTCAATAATCAATTCAATTCAATTCAATTCAATTCAATTCAAAACAATTTAATCAACATACCACTCCATCCAACACCTTCCAAATTTAACAAAACCAATGACAACCCATTTCCTTCTCCCAAATTTAATCACAACAACCCAACTTACAATCTTCCAAACAAATGTCTCACTTCCAATTTCATGAATTACATTTACAACCTACAGATTAGCAACATTTTTCCTACAAACACAAGAATCATACTAATGTCACACTAACTCCTTCCATGATCCACAAACAATCATAACTTCATTTCTAACCATTAAATCCCCATTTAACATCATGGAATTCATAACACAACAATTAAAATACTTACTAAAATTAATTCATCATTTCTCCACAAATGCAACTATATTCGGCCAACACAACTACATGCATATTTTCATGAATTCTTCATCCATGTCTATACATTACTACAACAACAACCAATTTACTACATAAAATTAATCCATTCTTCTAGCACAACATCACACACACACACGGCCAATACCATACACACTCGGCCACATTCACAACTTCCATATTTCCATGAATTCCATTCATTTCCACATACCACAACATACACAAACATCCATAACATATAAAAGAGGATGAATTCTTACTTTTTTCCTTTAACCCTTCACTTAGCTATGATTTGCAACTTGCAAGAATACATGTTCTTCTTGCTCCAACAACTACTCCATGTTAACGAGGACGTTCCAATTGGTTGAAAAGCTAGAAGAAATAATTTATTTTGATCATCTTCCATGGCTCCCATTTTTGGAGCCATGGCCAAATCTATACCCCTCTTTTTTTTTTTTTTTTTTTTTTTTTTTTTTTTTTGTTCTTTCTTTCTCTTGAATAAAATGATGACTTCTCCCACATATATATACATATATAATTCTTACACTCATGTGAGGGGCACATGCCCTTTTTCTAAATTTTTCTAGAAATTTCCTTCTTTTTCTTGAATTTTCCTAAAATGGCCAAAGAAGACTAATTGTCTTCTTATATAAACTTTAGTCCATGTATTTTCCCCCTTCTCCATTTTCTAGAGTTTTCTTCCCCCCCCCCCCCCCCCCCCCCCTTTTTTTTTTTTTAAATTAATAAAGATGCCCCTTTTGTCTTCCCATGCAAGCTTTGGCCCTTTCAAGACTTTTCTTGAACTTTTGTAAGATTACTATTTTGCCCCTAGCCTTTTACAATATTACCATGAACCATTTGCGAATTTCCGTTTTTACCCTTAACCTTTCTCAATATTGTCATACAATAATATTCATAACCAACTTGTACATTAAAATAATTTTGGAAGATGGTCATTCCCTTAACTTTGCCACGACTACCTTGAAATATCCGAACGTATAAAATACGGGATATAACAGTGAGTGTTTCTCTTCTCCATTGTCTTTTGTCCCATTCTGTGTGTACATATATATAAGGACATTCTTTGGTCTTTGTGATGGCATGAGAATTTGTTAAGTGACTGGTTTCCTGTTAGTCTTGATTCGTGTGTGCTATGGTTTCTTTAACAACTAGATGTCATAAATTGAAGCCTCATTGTTAGTTGCAACGAGTCCTTGATTGGTTTTATCTTTATTGGGGGGAGAGTCATTATGATACACATGATATGCCCGAAGTTAATTGCCACAACCACTGTAGACAGTTTTACTTTGTAATATCGAGACATTTATAGATTGAGTCTGTTAGTTAACTTGCTTGAGGGCAAGCAAAGACTTTAAGTTGGGGGTGTTGATGTGCTGTGAAATTATGGCACATCTAATGCTTTTTAACTCTAAGTTTTACTTTTTTTCGAGCAATTTTATGTTAGTTTGATATGTTTTGTGTGTTGTGCAGGTATTTCGAAGTTAGAATGGTCGGAGAGCAAAAAACGAGGAAAATAAGTGATATGTTCTGATAAGCATTAAGGAAGGACCGTCAACATGCTCGACGGTCTGTCGAGTTGCCTCGTCGTTCAAGTTCCTACAAAGTGACAAAGTCATCAGATCGACGACTTGCACCGTCGACATGATCGACGGTCCGTCGAATTGCTTCGAAGATGGAATTCCTGCAGAGTAAAAATATGTCATCAGATCGTCATTATGGTCGTCGAACATGTCGACGACTGTTGAAGAGTAACGATGACCCGTCGAAGTGCAAGCCAAGCTGGAACAGGACTGGGATTGATTATTTCGAGTTTGACTTGTATAAATACCTATTTAGGTTTTATTTTTTCGATCATCTAGAGTTTTAGACATGTGGTAATTACTTTTGAGTTGTTATTGCTTTTGAAGACTTTCCAGACAAATTACATTCATTACTTTCAAGTTTTATTCATATGTTTAATACAAAATTCAATTTTTCAATCTTCAATCTTTTATTGTTTTCTTGTTCTCATGAGTAGCTAAACACCTTTACTAAGGTTGTGAAGCCAAGGATAGGTGTGTTGTGATTGGGGATCGTGAAAGATATACGCATAATGGATTGTTAGGGTTTATTTGTTCTTCATTTTCATTATATAGTTAGTGGTTGCAAACATTACCTAACGCCATAAACTTTTGTTTATTTGGGAAAATAGCTAGGGTTAGGTAAGAACAAATAATAAGAACTCAAGGATTTAACCCTTGCTTAATAAATTCAATTAGGAATAAGAGGAATTTACTTGGCATAATTAACCGTTCTTCATGCATACTTTCTTATCTTTGGAAAAAGCATAGAAAGAAATAATCTTTTTCTTATTGGGAAATAGTTCAGATTCATATAGAGGTTAAGTGCATCCATAAAAACGATCCATTAGAAGTGTATTGTTACACCCCGGAAAAATTCCCCACTGATGCACACCTAAACTAACGAAAGGCACGAAGTATACGATATCGCAATAAGTGAGAAATGACATTTTGATGACCCTAATTAAGATTTTCAAAGACATTCGGAGTAAGAGGAGAAAGTTTGCCAAGAGAGGGCAAGGCATACGATGTGTATCGGAAAGGATTTACAAGTAACAAGTTAATGATAACTTAATGGTGTCTTGGAGAAGAGTTATAACGTCCCTTAGATTGTTAATGAAGTGTTAAACAAGTGCGAAGAAGGTTCCATAAGAATTTGAGATCAAACGAAGTGACGAGAACAAAATTGGAGAGAGATAGATTATACGACCAATTATACGGTCCATATAATGGTTCGCAGAATCGTCACAGTGAAGGTCCCTCGCTGATGGGATTATACGGTCACTTATACGGACCGTATAATATGCCGTATAATGGTCACAGAAGCGAGATGATGATGGGGTAATTTCACGGTCACTTATACAGACCGTATAAGTTTATACGGACTGTATAAGTGTCCGTATATTTTCCCGACGGATCAGATTTTAAGTTTTAAATAAGAGGACCCAAGTTCATTATTTTCATTTCCCATCTTCTCATTTCTTCTCCATGACTCAAGAACTCTCTAGAACCTTCCACACTCTTCATCCACAAGAACCCAAGAGAGATTGGTGATCAAATTCATCAAACCAACAAAATTAGGTGTAAGGAACACATTAAAGTTCATCCAAGCCAAGGAATTCCAATGGAAGTGAACTAGGGTTTTGGTGCAAGAGAAATATTTCCACTCAAGGCTTATTCCTACACTATCTAAGGTAAGGTTTATGATCTTTTCAAGTTGTTTAAGGTAATGAGAGGTTGAAAGACTTAGATTATGGAAGGAGATAGAAAATGGGTCACAAAGATAGGAATAATGAGATTTTGAGTAGTAGTTTGGGATGAGTCATGAATATTGATATGTCGTTAATGTAAGTATTATATAAGTGACATTTAGAATATGGGATAAGTATTATATGTGAGAAAACGCAATAGTGAACTATGACCATGATTATGGAGGAATTGAAGTGAATTGTGAAATGGATAATGTAGATGAATGATGACTGTTGCCTATAATATTGTGAATGTTGTTATGGATGCTTGGGAGTCGATATGTGATATGAGGAAAGTTGTACAGACAAAGGAAATTCTGCCCAATTTTCCCTAGCTTTAGTAAGCACGTTCTTATAATCGATTAGCTAATGTTAATACAAACTTTCTTGAAGGTAAAAACGCGAGCATCGAAGGAGAACGATCAAACGATAGAATAGCTAAACGAAAGAGGTATGTAAGGCTAATCCTTTCCTTCTAACGCATGACTCCTATGACATGAATCTTTCTATTTTTCCATAATCTTCCTAAATAACTGAAATTACGAGTCCATGACTATAAAGAGCTACATACGCATATGATAAAGAAAAGAGATACGATACGAGCATGATAATGATGATGATGAGTTTAAGTATAGAGAATCCTCGAGTAATATACGATGTCCATGAGGTTTATGATCCTAAGAACGGTTCCATTGATGCTTTTCCTTATGTACACTCACCTTAAAATGTTAGTCCCCTCAAGGTGAGACATAATGATTATGATCACTCCATAATGTAATCGGGGGTTCACGACCTTATTTCTGCCCGACATCGCCATAGTTACCTTCTAGTTCTAATGTATGTTTCGATGATAAATGTATAATGATGCTAAGTTATGATAATTTCATGATATGCCTATGAGAGGTACAGTAATGTTAAGTTTATAATGTGCTCACGATGATACAATTCCACCGTGCCTAAATGGCCGGACATGTCACCGCAAAGGCGGGTTGCTTGTGATTCCACCGTGCCCAAATGGCCGGACATGTCACCGCTAAGGCGGGCTGCTTATGATTCCACTGTGCCTGAATGGCCGGACATGACCACCACTAGTGGCCGGCGTATGAGGTTTACCGAACGCAGGTTAACGATGATATATATATGTGATATGATGATACATGTACTACGAATATATATGATATATGTATGAAATGCATCTACTCTTAAAAGTTAAGCAGGTTATATTTTCATCTTATGTCTTATGATTTCCCGGTTATGTTCATTTCATCCATGCCTTACATACTCAGTACAATGTTTGTACTGACGTCCGTTTTCTTTGGACGTTGTGTTCATGCCCACTGGTAGGCAAGGAGGTGATCCAGATTCGTAGGAGCTACTAGCAGACTTTGAGAGCACCCCATTATTCTGGAGGTGCCATTGATTTATCCTTTTGTGTATATATATACACGTTTTTGGCATGACGGGGTCCTTTCCCGTCCATATGTCTAGCACTCTAGTAGAGGCTCGTAGATACGCATGTGTGGGTAGTATGGTCTCACGATTTTCTCATGTGTATACATGTCACGACCCAGCCCCGTGGGCCATGACTAGTGCTCAAGCTGGACACCCGTATGTACCTGTTTAGACATAATCAGACTGACACTATAGACAACATGGGAATCGGCATAGACCCAAAGGTTCTCAATCAATCACAACGTAATAAAATACGCAAGCCGACGAGGCTGCCACCATATATCATTATAATACGCAAACCGACAAGACTGCCACTACATGTCAATATACTACGCAAGCCGACAAGGCTGCCACTACGTATAGATAACATATGCAAGCCGGCAAGGCTGCCACAACAAACAGAAACATCCATGACAACTATATAGACACAGCTGATCATACTCTATATACAACACACACATATATCTACAGACCTCTAAGAGTATCAACAGTGAAATATGATGGGATAGGGCCCCGTCGTACCCTTGGACAAACATATATAAATACATCAGGAGATCTATACCCAAAAGTCTAGGCTCCGGAACAACGGAGCTCTCCAAGATAGCTGAATGGAAATCCTAAGCTGGGGATTCACCGAATCGAGCGTCTGTACCTGCGGGCATGAAACGCAACCCCCCGAAGAAAGGGGGTCAGTACGGAATATATACTGAGTATATAAAGCATGAAATACAGTAAAAGGGATCATAACTGAAGTAGGGAGTACAGGAGACAAGTATAATATCCTGAATACCAAAACACTTGCCCTTTTGAAACATAAATCATGCATGTCAATATTATATGTCATACCCGGCCCATTATGGGACTCGGTGAATAAGGTCACCACATACCATCCTTGGCGCCATAAACACATCATAACTCCATAAATACATCATAACGCCATGGACACATCATAACGCCATAAACACATCATAACGCCATCATATATATATATATATATATATATATATATATATCATATTTCGGCCCTCTAGTGAGGGACTCGGTGAACAATGCAGTGAGACTGTGCACGAAAACGTATCCTGGCCCGGGACTCAGTGAAAGATATATTGAGGCATGCACAAGCAGAGTAGTGAGAAACCATATGCAAGTTAAATCATATTTGAGACTCAGTAGAATAATCAAAACGAACTATCATTTGAAAATCAAGACAATAGTCATATCAAGTACCCTTCGAATGTCACTTTGGATTATATCAAAATAGAACTTCTGGAATCATATACACGTATCAAGACATAATAAAATAGTTTCTAGAAATCAAGAACAGTAGCCATCCTAGTGGCTTTAAGAATAGGAATTTCTTTGGAGTAATATATATGTCGTCTGTTTGTTTCATAAATATCATTCCAAAAAGAAGGAAGGGTTAGTTTTACATACCTGTTAAAGATTAATCGTAATCTCGTTCGCTTCGTCGCCCCTTTAGCCTATTTAGTATAAAAGTAACGCTATCATTAGTAATCTATACTTCCTAGTTCGTAAATCTGTAGCCAATCGCTTATAGAACTCACACTTTAACTTATAATTTCTTGATTAGGGTTTTTCCTTAGTTAAGGTCTTAACGGAAATCGGGCAGGATTTCCCCTATATATTCGCCTAACCCGAATTCCCAATTATCCTCCTGTTATTACAGAAATACCAACAACAACATATGAACATAATCATACCTTCAATCCTTTCAATTCAACAAGGATAACAACATGTCCATAAAATAACAAAACTTTAACTTTAACCATTTTATTCCTTCATTTTTACCGTATCACCCATGATAACAACAACCATAATGCTACTTAAAATGAATTCACCATTCGTAATCAAAACAGCCCCCTACTCGGCTCAATCTACACTTCAATATCCACATACATAACCCTTTACATTCAGCACACATCTACCAAATTATACAAGTTTAAACTACCTCCAAAACATGTAGGAAAAGATTGAATCTTACCTTAATGATCTTGGTTCCTTATCGTTTCCACCTTCAATGATTCAATTCACGTTGCAACTCCTTTGAACACTTATAACTCCTTACAATTCAAGCTTCCCAAACCCTCTTTCACTTGAGCTTCACTTGAGCTCATTCTCGGCCAAAAATGGTTATGGCCGAGAGCTTCATTCTCCTCCCCCTTTCAATTTCTCTCTTTCAATCTAATTGTAATGTTGAAATGGTGATCCATGAGTCATCTTGGTGGCTTACATATGATCCCCCCTAGGCCCTACACGTGCCCACCTAATGTGTCATCTATTATCTCTTTTTTTTATGAAAACGGGTGGGGCCCACACATAGTAATTAAGTTAATTAATTTTAATTAATCACTAATTTTTGTTTAATAATTTAATCACAATTAATTAGTCCCAAATCTCTAATAATATTTCTACACTAAGTAAAATTTTACAAACAATTTGTGTTCTAATTAAAATTGAAAATTAAAAGTTCCTATTTCGTATCCGAAAATGATCCCGTCCTTAACTTAAGTAAATTATCTTGCGAATAACTCGACGTATAAAAATACGGGATATAACATCCTTCCCCCCTTTAGAACATTCGTCCTCGAATGTTGAATTGGTCCTGTAAGGTCTTATAATAATTTCGGGGAAGTCTCCCTTATCGTTATAACATGTAGTTTCATCTATTAATCAATATAATCAAGTGAGGAGTTTAAGTTACCGGTAGGCGTAGGGAACAAGTAAGGGTACTTACTCCTCATCTCCTCCTCGGTTTCCCAGGTCACCTCTTCTGTATTGTTGTTTTGCCGTTGTTACACCTCGGAAAATTTTCTGTGAGTCTACAATGAATAGATCAACGAAGGGTATGAGTGTGCGGTATTTTACTAAGTAGGGAATGACGATTCATGAATTTTTGGAAACAAGAAAGTTGCAGATATTTATTTCAGTCCAGTGGTCGTAAAGCACAATACGGCCCGTAAAGTGATTTATGGATCGTAAAGTGCGATCGTCCTCCAACACTCCAAGAAATTCAACTTTCTGTTAAATGTTGAAATGGTAAAACACGACCCATAATACTGACCGTATATCGAAATACGGCCCGTAAACCTCGATCGTAAATCACCATGATGATAGCCAACCCTTTTGTTTTTGATATGCTTAAATACGGCCATGAACGACGGATCGTAAACCAGTATACGGCCCGTAAACTGTGGTTCACGACCACTGTGCCCCGACTGTTGATCATTAAAAATCAGACTTTGAGTTATTAAAAGGGACCCAAGCCTCATTTTATTTCATTTTCTCATCTACACAACTCAGGAGCTTTCTAGAGAATTCTGCAAACACTTCATCTACAAGAAGGACCAAGGGAAATTAAGATCAACAACATCAAATTCATGAATCAAAGTGTATGAAACTCAAGTGAAGTTCATCCAAACCAAGAGATCCCAAAGGAGGTGAAGTAGGGTTTTGGTGAAAGAGGAGAGGCCTCACTCTAGGCTTGTTCCACCAACCTCTAAGGTAATTTTGATGACTTTTCCATGATGACTAAAGTATTTATATGATGAAACACTTGGATTATGAGAGGGTGTAATAAATGGGTCATAAAATGTGAATAGCGTTATAATTGAATGATAGTGGGATTGAATCATGAATGTTGATGTGTTGTGAGTATAAAGATGTTATAAATGACGTGTAGATCATGAAATGGATGTGTGGTATGAGAAAACATGATAATAAGCTAGAACCCATGAATGTGGAAATTTGGAGAAAAATGGTGGATTCTGCTCAATGTATATAAATGACGATTGTTGATTACAATATTGTGAGTGTTGTTGTGAGAGTTTGGGAATTGAGATTGGACACGGGAAAAGTAGTACAAACAAAGGAAATGTTGCTCAATTTTTTCTAGAAATAATGATGCGTTCCTATAGTCGGTTAACTAATGTAATGTGCATTCTCTCGTGAAGGTAGCAACGTGATATTGAAGGGGAACAAGTGAACGATAGCTTAACTAAGCGACAAAGGTATGTGAGGCTAGTCCTTTTGTTTCTATGGCATGACTCCCATAATATGATTCTTCTCCCTTTCCATGATTCTCCTATATCCCGGAGAGCCAAGAGCCTAAGATCATGAATAGCTAAATGAGTCAAGAGATATGATATGACGTTCTTATAAAGTAAATGATGTTGTTCCTTGTATAAAATCACCTTATATACTAATACTTTCAAGGTGAGGCAGAATGTTCATATATGTTCATAATGGAATCGAGGGTTCACGACCTTACGTCACCTCGATAGAATGCAGTTGTTCTAGAGTCTTTATGCATGTACGATGACAAGTATATTTTGATAAGCTTATTATTATAAGTATTTTATGATGAGCATGTCATGATTGCATCATACCAGGCCTAGTTGTAAGGGCAGTCACCGCGAAAGCGGGCAGCTAGACGATACACCATGGCCAGTTGGCATGGCCAGACACCACTAGTGGGCGGCATGAGATTGTACCCCGAACGCGGGAGGCCTGGACGCGGGCTAATTTTATTGAT
Organism: Lycium barbarum; assembly: GCF_019175385.1. NCBI lineage: Eukaryota > Viridiplantae > Streptophyta > Magnoliopsida > Solanales > Solanaceae > Lycium > Lycium barbarum. The sequence continues at coordinate 69,076,869 of NC_083345.1, forward strand.
TATTACACCGTTCCGACATGGACGGGCAACTTACATATTATGCATATGTGATATGATGATGAGTATGAGTAAGATAACATGCATTACTTCTCTTATGATGGTCATTCAGATCCAGATGTTCCATATTGATGTTCTCATTATATTATTGTTGCCTTTTTTCATTGTTTATTCCTCTTATACGCAGTACAATATTCGTACTAACGTCCGTTTTCTTTGGTCGTTGTGTTCATGCCCACAGGTAGATAGGGAGGTGAGCTTGATCCAGATCCTTAGTAGCTGCCAGCTGATTGAGAGCACTCCATTGTTCGGAGGTGCTTATGATTCCTATTTTGGTATATATGCATATTTTGGGCACGACGGAGTCTTGTTCCATCTATATATATACAGTCTGTCAGTAGAGGCTCGTAGATACGTAGTGTGGGTTAGATGGTCTCACAAGATGTTATTATATGTGTATATTATTGTGATGGCCGAGAGGCAAATGTATATAAAGCATTTATATTTCTATATAAAATATGTTTTCCCTATAATTCGTGTATGAAGTTGATAAAAAGGGCCTTAAGGTAGTAAGATGAGTGGTAGAGTGAGTGGTGTTCGGTGGTTAGCCCCGGATACCCGTCGCGGCCCCTAGCTGGGTCGTGACAGAAGTGGTATCAGAGCAGTTCGTCCTAGGAAGTGTCTACGAGCCGTGTCTAGTAGAGTCTTTTTTATGGTGTGTTGTGCGCCACGCTAATAAACAAGTGGCTACAGGGCATTTAGGAAAATGACCATCCTTCTTCTTATTAGATCGTGCGATAGAGCCATACGTAAGATTTTATCCTTCCTAATAGTGTGTTGTGGTTTCAGAATGCCACCAAAGGGAAGAGCTACAGCTACCCAGAAGGGCAAAGCTATGACAAAAAGACGGGCGGAAAGAGAGCCCCTGATGAATGTAGAAGAGGGCGAATCACAAAATGAGGCCCCGCCCAATGTAGAAGAGCAAGGAGGAGCCTCGGCTCTGATTCCTCCAGCGGGTGCTTCGGGTTAACAAGTGACTGAGGCCATACATTGATTGGCCCAATTGGTTGCCGCCCATGCACAATGACAGAATGCGGGCCCGAGTGATCATTCAGCTAGTACGAGAGCTCGTGATTTTATGACTTTAAATCCTCCAAAGTTCTTTGGGTCGAAACCGGATGAAGATCCACAAAACTTCATTGATGAAATGTTGAGGACCTTAAGGATTATTCATGCCTCCGAGACCGAATCCGTGGAGTTGGCTTCTTATAGACTCCGCGATGTGGCGGTATTATGGTACAATAACTGGGTAGCATCAAGGGGAGAGAACGCGCCTCCTCCGGTTTGGCAAGAATTTGTGGATGCTTTTATTCGTCATTATTTGCCACCCGAGGTCCCCGAGCTAGAGCGGACAGGTTCTTGAATCTAAAGCAAGGAAGCATGAGCGCTCGGGAATATAGCTTGCAATTTAATTCTTTGGCCAGGTATGCCCCGACTATGGTGGCCGACATGGGGGATCCAGTGCACAGGTTTGTGAGTGGTCTGGGACCACATTTATTCAAAGATTGCTTGACAGCCTCATTGCAGGATGGGATGGACATTTCCCGTATACAAGCCCATGCTCAGAATTTAGAGGGACGACAGCCACCGCAAAGGAGTGATCGTGATACTGACAGGAGACAAGGCAAGAGTGATAACAACACGGTTAGCGGAAGACTTTAGAATTGAAAATTAGAAAGGGCGAAGGATTGATTCTTGAGAAAGAAGTTCACAAGCTCAAGTATGTGATACTTAAAACGTTGTTTAATAGTGAAAGAAGGAGTTGAATCAATTAAGAAGAAGAAGAAATGGAGGGAGGGAACTCAAACAAGGAATCTTACCATCAAAGAATCCGAGTTGCGGTTCAAAGTAGAACAAAAAGGGCATAACCCAAAAGAGAACCTCAAAGGTCTCCACAAGCACAAGGCTAATATAATTAATATTCAAACTTAGTTACAATGAAAGAGAAAACACCCCTTTATATAGGAGAAATGGTGGCTGCCACCCTAAAGAAAATAAAGTTGGTCAAACTAAATTAATTAAGGTGCAATTTCCAAGCTGCATAGAAGACCACCAATTCTTTGTTCCAATGTGCATAGAAGACCACCAAACATTTTTTCCAATGTGCATAGAAGACCACCAACACTTTGTTCAATAAAAACATTAAATGTAGTCAACATAGCATTAAATGATCTTCTAGAAACATAAGTATGGGCTGCTGAACTTGTTCCTTCTTTTGGGCATGTTTTGGGCCATAATTCAACTCATCTTGGTCTTCAATTTGGGCCTCCAATTAGTATTAAGACTTTCCTAAAAGATCTACTTTGGGCTGGAGCTATTCCTCCATTACAAGACATGTTTTCATTACCAAATGAAGCCCATTAAAGCATCTTGATATTTTTTTGTCTTCAACGACAATTAAGCTTCCTTGGTTGCTATCATTCTCCCTCTCTTATAGAAGATTCGTCCCGAATCTTGGTGGTGACCTTTTTTGCTCCTTAATGCATTTGAGCCTCTATGGTTGCTATCATTCTCCCCCTCTTAAAGAAGATTAGTCCTCGAATCTTGACATTGATCTGCAACCAACATGATGATCACAATAAGTAGGGAGCAAACAAAGGAAACAAAACAAGCATTTGGTAAAAACAACACAAGGTAGTGACCATGCAACCTCTTAACCCACTTAGTTCTTTTATGCACAAACACCCCTTTTAAATATCCAAGCATTTCATCGTCTAATAGAACAATGTAATTTCCAACACAAGAACTAAAAACACAATTCATAAGCTCTTTAAACAGTAGAGGATCATTAGCCAGACCAAAAGCATATGAATACCAAGAAAACATACCATATTTGCTCTTTCTAAGCAACTTAACCTCACCATTCAATATACCATGGTCATGATATGGATCAGAAGTTATTTTCTTGTGAAGTGGCTTGGAATGAACCTGCAAATAAGGATCTAGAAAACAAGATAAAGATATTGTGAAGTTGAAAGCATGTGAGCACTTGTCCTTTTCCACCCTTGAGCTACTACATTCTGCACCTAGCTCAACTTTCTCAATATCTACGGCACCAAAAGCTTCATGTGGCTCAATGTCTTTATTGGAAACTTCATCACCTTTGCTTCCTTCATTGGAATCCCAAAGTGGACAAAAATGTACAGTAAACTCATGTTTAGTATCATCCCACAATGGGTTATCCCACACTTTAAAACCTTGACCCATGAGATTGTCTTCTTCAAGTGAGTTGTCATCATCCTTTACACAAAGTTCATCCTCAATTTTCTGCATGAAAGGAGATAAAAGACTAAAACAAGAAAGAGTTAGTTGATTAGCATATGAACAAGATTCATCCTCTCTCAAATTTTCTTTGATTTGTTCACTCAACTTATCTCGTCCCCCACTTTCACCACATTGTGGCAGATTGCTCAATTGAGAAGAACCACATAAAAGGTTAGGTTCAGTCCCAATTTGAGTTATACCTTCGCTTAAAACTCTTGATTTATGAGATTGTGGTACAAGTTCATTTTCATTTGCATCTACAAATAGATCATCGATAAGGTCATACCACATGAGATCATCAGGCTCAACTTTGTCTTCTACTTGCAATTGTTTCCATGAATCATCATCCTTTGCTCCTTTCAAATCCCATTTGAAGCTAGATTCTTCCTTCAATTGTTGTTCTAACACTTCAATGGGTTCTTCTTCAATAACCTGCACATTTGGAGCACAAACACTAGAAAAAGAATGAGTTAATTGGTTAGAACTTGAACAAGAATCTTTCACACTTATGCACTCAATTCTTTTAATCTCTTCTTTTTCCTCATCTCTCAAGTGCACTTGTTCACTCTCTATTTTACCTCTTGAGCTCACTTCACTCAATTCTTTCCACTTATTTTTGCTTCTTAACAACTCACTCTTTTCACTCATCACTTCCTCTCTCGAGTTGTCAAGTTGCTCACCCTCACTTCTCTCTTTGTTTTGTCTCTCATCCTCACTTTTGTTTGGTGTAGAGAAGGTTGTCCATGTGGCATCATCCCTTTCTATCCCCGGGCAAGGTATGCTGCAATAAGTATCACAAGTTCCCATATACTTGCCTAGAATCCCTCTTTTATCCCTTGGAGGACTTCTAACATCAACTCTAATTTTAGGCTTCCCAATCCCACTATTGTTTCCCCTCTTGCAGACCTTTTCCTTTTCAAACACCTCTATTGATCTCCTTACCTTTAATTGATCTTCTTGAATCTCTGTAGGTGACAAAGATACAAGGGTAGTTCTTTTTCCATCATCTTTCACCAAGGAATACCTATTCTTTCCTAGATCATATGAAACTTTCTTATAGAGATACCATGGCCTTCCCAATAAGACATGGCATGTGAATAAGGGGATTACGTCACACCAAACCTCATCCTTATATCTCCCAAGAGTTAATGACACCAACACCCTCTTCTCTACCTTCACTCTTTTTAAGGTGTAGGGCGAAGCATGCTTAACACAGGATAAACCTACTTTTTCAACAAAGTAAGCACTAACTAAGTTATGACAAACATTCTTGTCAATCTTAGTAGCACACACCTTAGACAGTACCTCCATTCTAGTTTGAAAAACTTTGTTAACTCTAGTAAGCTCATGGCCTCTTCTAAGACTCTTTCCCAAACTAGATCTTACCGGAGTAGGTTTAATAGGATTCAAACTCCCAACTTCAACATAATCATCACATTCATCACCATGACTAATGTCATCATAATCAAAAGATTCATCACTACTATAATCCTCACAAATGTTATTACCTTCACTCGAATCACAAATCTGATGTGACTCATCATAGGTTTGGCTATTTGACTCATCGTAGCCACCATAATCTTCACAAGAATCATTGTATGCCCTTCTATCATCTTCTGCATCTGATTCCCACTCTTCTTCACTAGAATAATCCCTCCCTTCACTCCAAATGCTTTCAGACTCTGTAGAAAACATGCTTTAAAAAAATAGAAAACAGTTAGTAGTAAAATGATCTCACATACACTCCCTTACGTGTATCACTCAAGTTGTGGCTCTCAACACTCGTATTTCACACTATTAGGCTTTTACCCTCAAATAATCTCACCACTCTTGCCTTTTACCACTCAAGGGTTGCGTCTCGAAGTTCTTCAACAAACCAGCAACTCAAACACTTCAAAGTAAGTTCCAAAGATTGATTCAAGAATGGAGTTTATGACAAACAAAGAAAGGACAACAAAAAACTTAAACAGACAGGAAATAAGAAATACACAATGAAAATAGAGAGAGAGAAAAAAACACGGAACAAATTGGCACGAAACAAAGAAATAGACACAAAATTACTAGACAACTCTAAGTATGGACAAATACTTCAAGTATCTAGTAAGAGAACATAAAGAAAACTAAATGCAAGAAATAAACACTTTCAAGAAAAGATTTAGAACATATCAATGAGTTTGGATACAAATGTATTGCAATGACCTTTGCATTCCTCAAAGTGACTCTTGAGTTCCTTGATGAGCAAAAGTCAAAGAATCTTTAAAACTAATGGAATTTTCAAGAGATAACAACCACAATGGATTTCCCAATAATTTAAAGTCACCAAATCACAAGATAAAGCTTTGAACAAACCAAGAACAAGTGAAGATAACTAGAAGTACTGTTCACGTCACTGTTCACTCGAACATATTTCTTTATTTTTTTAATAATTTTGATACTGTTAACGCTACAGTTCTTTTTTCAGTTTTTTTTTTTTTTGCTCTTTTTTTTTTCTTTCAAGAAATCCCAAAGATTATCAAGAACGGAATCTTGATAGAACCGCTCTGATACCACTTGATAACAACACTGTTAGCGGAAGACTTTAGAATTGAAAATTAGAAAGGGGGAAGGATTGATTCTTGAGAAAGAAGTTCACAAGTTCAAGTATTTGATACTTAAAACGTTGTTTAATAGTGAAAGAAGGATTTGAATCAATTAAGAAGAAGAAGAAATGGAGGGAGGGAACTCAAACAAGGAATCTTACCATCGAAGAATCCGAGTTGCGGTTCAAAGTAGAACAAAAAGGGCATAACCCAAAAGAGAACCTCAAAGGTCTCCACAAGCACAAGGCTAATATTATTAATATTCAAACTTAGTTACAATGAAAGAGAAAACACAATGGAATCTTGAGTTCCTTGATGAGCAAAAGTCAAAGAATCTTTAAAACTAATGGAATTTTCAAGAGATAACAACCACAATGGATTTCCCAATAATTTAAAGTCACCAAATCACAAGATAAAGCTTTGAACAAACCAAGAACAAGTGAAGATAACTAGAGTACTGTTCACGTCACTGTTCACTCGAACATATTTCTTTGTTTTTTTAATAATTTTGATACTGTTCACGCTACAGTACTTTTTTCATTTTTTTTTTTTGCTCTTTTTTTTTTCTTTCAAGAAATCTCAAAGATTATCAAGAACGGAATCTTGATAGAACCGCTCTGATACCACTTGATAACAACACGGTTAGCGGAAGACTTTAGAATTGAAAATTAGAAAGGGGGAAGGATTGATTCTTGAGAAAGAAGTTCACAAGTTCAAGTATTTGATACTTAAAACGTTGTTTAATAGTGAAAGAAGGATTTGAATCAATTAAGAAGAAGAAGAAGAAATGGAGGGAGGGAACTCAAACAAGGAATCTTACCATCGAAGAATCCGAGTTGCGGTTCAAAGTAGAACAAAAAGGGCATAACCCAAAAGAGAACCTCAAAGGTCTCCACAAGCACAAGGCTAATATTATTAATATTCAAACCTAGTTACAATGAAAGAGAAAACACCCCTTTATATAGGAGAAATGGTGGCTGTCACCCTAAAGAAAATAAAGTTGGTCAAACTAAATTAATTAAGGTGCAATTTCCAAGCTGCGTAGAAGACCACCAATTCTTTGTTCCAATGTGCATAGAAGACCACCAAACATTTGTTCCAATGTGCATAGAAGACCACCAACACTTTGTTCAATAAAAACATTAAATGTAGTCAACATAGCATTAAATGATCTTCTAGAAACATAAGTATGGGCTGCTGAACTTGTTCCTTCTTTGGGCATGTTTTGGGCCATAATCCAACTCATCTTGGTCTTCAATTTGGGCCTCCAATTAGTATTAAGACTTTCCCAAAATATCTACTTTGGGCTGGAGCTATTCCTCCATTACAAGACATGTTTTCATTACCAAATGAAGCCCATTAAAGCATCTTGATATTTTTTTGTCTTCAACGACAATTAAGCTTCCTTGGTTGCTATCATTCTCCCTCTCTTATAGAAGATTCGTCCCGAATCTTGGTGGTGACCTTTTTTGCTCCTTAATGCATTTGAGCCTCTATGGTTGCTATCATTCTCCCCCTCTTAAAGAAGATTCGTCCTCGAATCTTGACATTGATCTGCAACCAACATGATGATCACAATAAGTAGGGAGCAAACAAAGGAAACAAAACAAGCATTTGGTAAAAACAACACAAGGTAGTGACCATGCAACCTCTTAACACACTTAGTTCTTTTATGCACAAACACCCCTTTTAAATATCCAAGCATTTCATCGTCTAATAGAACAATGTAATTTCCAACACAAGAACTAAAAACACAATTCATAAGCTCTTTAAACAGTAGAGGATCATTAGCCAGACCAAAAGCATATGAATACCAAGAAAACATACCATATTTGCTCTTTCTAAGCAACTTAACCTCACCATTCAATATACCATGGTCATGATATGGATCAGAAGTTATTTTTGTTGTGAAGTGGCTTGGAATGAACCTGCAAATAAGGATCGAGAAAACAAGATAAAGATATTGTGAAGTTGAAAACATGTGAGCACTTGTCCTTTTCCACGCTTGAGCTACTAGATTCTGCACCTAGCTCAACTTTCTCAATATCTACGGCACCAAAAGCTTCATGTGTCTCAATGTCTTTATTGGAAACTTCATCACCTTTGCTTCCTTCATTGGAATCCCAAAGTGGACAAAAATGTACAGTAAACTGATGTTTAGTATCATCCCACAATGGGTTATCCCACACTTTAAAACCTTGACCCATGAGATTGTCTTCTTCAAGTGAGTTGTCATCATCCTTTACACAAAGTTCATCCTCAATTTTCTGCATGAAAGGAGATAAAAGACTAAAACAAGAAAGAGTTAGTTGATTAGCATATGAACAAGATTCATCCTCTCTCAAATTTTCTTTGATTTGTTCACTCAACTTATCTCGTCCCCCACTTTCACCACATTGTGGCAGATTGCTCAATTGAGAAGAACCACATAAAAGGTTAGGTTCAGTCCCAATTTGAGTTATACCTTCGCTTAAAACTCTTGATTTATGAGATTATGGTACAAGTTCATTTTCATTTGCATCTACAAATAGATCATCGATAAGGTCATACCACATGAGATCATCAGGCTCAACTTTGTCTTCTACTTGCAATTGTTTCCATGAATCATCATCCTTTGCTCCTTTCAAATCCCATTTGAAGCTAGATTCTTCCTTCAATTGTTGTGCTAACACTTCAATGGGTTCTTCTTCAATAACCTGCACATTTGGAGCACAAACACTAGAAAAAGAATGAGTTAATTGGTTAGAACTTGAACAAGAATCTTTCACACTTATGCACTCAATTCTTTTAATCTCTTCTTTTTCCTCATCTCTCAAGTGCACTTGTTCACTCTCTATTTTACCTCTTGAGCTCACTTCACTCAATTCTTTCCACTTATTTTTGCTTCTTAACAACTCACTCTTTTCACTCATCACTTCCTCCCTCGAGTTGTCAAGTTGCTCACCCTCACTTCTCTCTTTCTTTTGTCTCTCATCCTCACTTTTGTTTGGTGTAGAGAAGGTTGTCCATGCGGCATCATCCCTTTCTATCCCCGGGCAAGGTATGCTGCAATAAGTATCACAAGTTCCCATATACTTGCCTAGAATCCCTCTTTTATCCCTTGGAGGACTTCCAACATCAACTCTAATTTTAGGCTTCCCAATCCCACTATTGTTTCCCCTCTTGCAGACCTTTTCCTTTTCAAACACCTCTATTGATCTCCTTACCTTTAATTGATCTTCTTGAATCTCTGTAGGTGACAAAGATACAAGGGTAGTTCTTTTTCCATCATCTTTCACCAAGGAATACCTATTCTTTCCTAGATCATATGAAACTTTCTTATAGAGATACCATGGCCTTCCCAATAAGACATGACATGTGAATAAGGGGATTACGTCACACCAAACCTCATCCTTGTATCTCCCAAGAGTTAATGACACCAACACCCTCTTCTCTACCTTCACTCCTTTTAAGGTGTAGGGTGAAGCATGCTTAACACAGGATAAACCTACTTTTTCAACAAAGTAAGCACTAACTAAGTTATGACAAACATTCTTGTCAATCTTAGTAGCACACACCTTAGACAGTACCTCCATTCTAGTTTGAAAAACTTTGTTAACTCTAGTAAGCTCATGGCCTCTTCTAAGACTCTTTCCCAAACTAGATCTTATCGGAGTAGGTTTAATAGGATTCAAACTCCCAACTTCAACATAATCATCACATTCATCACCATGACTAATGTCATCATAATCAAAAGATTCATCACTACTATAATCCTCACAAATGTTATTACCTTCACTCGAATCACAAATCTGATGTGACTCATAATAGGTTTGGCTATTTGACTCATCGTAGCCACCATAATCTTCACAAGAATCATTGTATGCCCTTCTATCATCTTCTGCATCTGATTCCCACTCTTCTTCACTAGAATAATCCCTCCCTTCACTCCAAATGCTTTCAGAATCTGTAGAAAACATGCTTTAAAAAAAGAGAAAACAGTTAGTAGTAAAATGATCTCACATACACTCCCTTACGTGTATCACTCAAGTTGTGGCTCTCAACACTCGTATTTCACACTATTAGGCTTCTACCCTCAAATAATCTCACCACTCTTGCCTTTTACCACTCAAGGGTTGCGTCTCGAAGTTCTTCAACAAACCAGCAACTCAAACACTTCAAAGTAAGTTCCAAAGGTTGATTCAAGAATGGAGTTTATGACAAACAAAGAAAGGACAACAAAAAACTTAAACAGACAGGAAATAAGAAATACACAATGAAAATAGAGAGAGAGAAAAAAACACGGAACAAATTGGCACGAAACAAAGAAATAGACACAAAATTACTAGACAACTCTAAGTATGGACAAATACTTCAAGTATCTAGTAAGAGAACATAAAGAAAACTAAATGCAAGAAATAAACACTTTCAAGAAAAGATTTAGAACATATCAATGAGTTTGGATACAAATGTATTGCAATGACTTTTGTATTCCTCAAAGTGACTCTTGAGTTCCTTGATGAGCAAAAGTCAAAGAATCTTTAAGACTAATGGAATTTTCAAGAGATAACAACCACAATGGATTTCCCAATAATTTAAAGTCACCAAATCACAAGATAAAGCTTTGAACAAACCAAGAACAAGTGAAGATAACTAGAGTACTGTTCACGTCACTGTTCACTCGAACATATTTCTTTGTTTTTTTAATAATTTTGATACTGTTCACGCTACAGTACTTTTTTCATTTTTTTTTTTTGCTCTTTTTTTTTTCTTTCAAGAAATCTCAAAGATTATCAAGAACGGAATCTTGATAGAACCGCTCTGATACCACTTGATAACAACACGGTTAGCGGAAGACTTTAGAATTGAAAATTAGAAAGGGGGAAGGATTGATTCTTGAGAAAGAAGTTCACAAGTTCAAGTATTTGATACTTAAAACGTTGTTTAATAGTGAAAGAAGGATTTGAATCAATTAAGAAGAAGAAGAAGAAATGGAGGGAGGGAACTCAAACAAGAAATCTTACCATCGAAGAATCCGAGTTGCGGTTCAAAGTAGAACAAAAAGGGCATAACCCAAAAGAGAACCTCAAAGGTCTCCACAAGCACAAGGCTAATATTATTAATATTCAAACCTAGTTACAATGAAAGAGAAAACACCCCTTTATATAGGAGAAATGGTGGCTGTCACCCTAAAGAAAATAAAGTTGGTCAAACTAAATTAATTAAGGTGCAATTTCCAAGCTGCGTAGAAGACCACCAATTCTTTGTTCCAATGTGCATAGAAGACCACCAAACATTTGTTCCAATGTGCATAGAAGACCACCAACACTTTGTTCAATAAAAACATTAAATGTAGTCAACATAGCATTAAATGATCTTCTAGAAACATAAGTATGGGCTGCTGAACTTGTTCCTTCTTTGGGCATGTTTTGGGCCATAATCCAACTCATCTTGGTCTTCAATTTGGGCCTCCAATTAGTATTAAGACTTTCCCAAAATATCTACTTTGGGCTGGAGCTATTCCTCCATTACAAGACATGTTTTCATTACCAAATGAAGCCCATTAAAGCATCTTGATATTTTTTTGTCTTCAACGACAATTAAGCTTCCTTGGTTGCTATCATTCTCCCTCTCTTATAGAAGATTCGTCCCGAATCTTGGTGGTGACCTTTTTTGCTCCTTAATGCATTTGAGCCTCTATGGTTGCTATCATTCTCCCCCTCTTAAAGAAGATTCGTCCTCGAATCTTGACATTGATCTGCAACCAACATGATGATCACAATAAGTAGGGAGCAAACAAAGGAAACAAAACAAGCATTTGGTAAAAACAACACAAGGTAGTGACCATGCAACCTCTTAACACACTTAGTTCTTTTATGCACAAACACCCCTTTTATATATCCAAGCATTTCATCGTCTAATAGAACAATGTAATTTCCAACACAAGAACTAAAAACACAATTCATAAGCTCTTTAAACAGTAGAGGATCATTAGCCAGACCAAAAGCATATGAATACCAAGAAAACATACCATATTTGCTCTTTCTAAGCAACTTAACCTCACCATTCAATATACCATGGTCATGATATGGATCAGAAGTTATTTTTGTTGTGAAGTGGCTTGGAATGAACCTGCAAATAAGGATCGAGAAAACAAGATAAAGATATTGTGAAGTTGAAAACATGTGAGCACTTGTCCTTTTCCACGCTTGAGCTACTAGATTCTGCACCTAGCTCAACTTTCTCAATATCTACGGCACCAAAAGCTTCATGTGTCTCAATGTCTTTATTGGAAACTTCATCACCTTTGCTTCCTTCATTGGAATCCCAAAGTGGACAAAAATGTACAGTAAACTGATGTTTAGTATCATCCCACAATGGGTTATCCCACACTTTAAAACCTTGACCCATGAGATTGTCTTCTTCAAGTGAGTTGTCATCATCCTTTACACAAAGTTCATCCTCAATTTTCTGCATGAAAGGAGATAAAAGACTAAAACAAGAAAGAGTTAGTTGATTAGCATATGAACAAGATTCATCCTCTCTCAAATTTTCTTTGATTTGTTCACTCAACTTATCTCGTCCCCCACTTTCACCACATTGTGGCAGATTGCTCAATTGAGAAGAACCACATAAAAGGTTAGGTTCAGTCCCAATTTGAGTTATACCTTCGCTTAAAACTCTTGATTTATGAGATTATGGTACAATTTCATTTTCATTTGCATCTACAAATACATCATCGATAAGGTCATACCACATGAGATCATCAGGCTCAACTTTGTCTTCTACTTGCAATTGTTTCCATGAATCATCATCCTTTGCTCCTTTCAAATCCCATTTGAAGCTAGATTCTTCCTTCAATTGTTGTGCTAACACTTCAATGGGTTCTTCTTCAATAACCTGCACATTTGGAGCACAAACACTAGAAAAAGAATGAGTTAATTGGTTAGAACTTGAACAAGAATCTTTCACACTTATGCACTCAATTCTTTTAATCTCTTCTTTTTCCTCATCTCTCAAGTGCACTTGTTCACTCTCTATTTTACCTCTTGAGCTCACTTCACTCAATTCTTTCCACTTATTTTTGCTTCTTAACAACTCACTCTTTTCACTCATCACTTCCTCCCTCGAGTTGTCAAGTTGCTCACCCTCACTTCTCTCTTTCTTTTGTCTCTCATCCTCACTTTTGTTTGGTGTAGAGAAGGTTGTCCATGCGGCATCATCCCTTTCTATCCCCGGGCAAGGTATGCTGCAATAAGTATCACAAGTTCCCATATACTTGCCTAGAATCCCTCTTTTATCCCTTGTAGGACTTCTAACATCAACTCTAATTTTAGGCTTCCCAATCCCACTATTGTTTCCCCTCTTGCAGACCTTTTCCTTTTCAAACACCTCTATTGATCTCCTTACCTTTAATTGATCTTCTTGAATCTCTGTAGGTGACAAAGATACAAGGGTAGTTCTTTTTCCATCATCTTTCACCAAGGAATACCTATTCTTTCCTAGATCATATGAAACTTTCTTATAGAGATACCATGGCCTTCCCAATAAGACATGACATGTGAATAAGGGGATTACGTCACACCAAACCTCATCCTTGTATCTCCCAAGAGTTAATGACACCAACACCCTCTTCTCTACCTTCACTCCTTTTAAGGTGTAGGGTGAAGCATGCTTAACACAGGATAAACCTACTTTTTCAACAAAGTAAGCACTAACTAAGTTATGACAAACATTCTTGTCAATCTTAGTAGCACACACCTTAGACAGTACCTCCATTCTAGTTTGAAAAACTTTGTTAACTCTAGTAAGCTCATGGCCTCTTCTAAGACTCTTTCCCAAACTAGATCTTACCGGAGTAGGTTTAATAGGATTCAAACTCCCAACTTCAACATAATCATCACATTCATCACCATAACTAATGTCATCATAATCAAAAGATTCATCACTACTATAATCCTCACAAATGTTATTACCTTCACCCGAATCACAAATCTGATGTGACTCATCATAGGTTTGGCTATTTGACTCATCGTAGCCACCATAATCTTCACAAGAATCATTGTATGCCCTTCTATCATCTTCTGCATCTGATTCCCACTCTTCTTCACTAGAATAATCCATCCCTTCACTCCAAATGCTTTCAGAATCTGTAGAAAACATGCTTTAAAAAAAGAGAAAACAGTTAGTAGTAAAATGATCTCACCTACACTCCCTTACGTGTATCACTCAAGTTGTGGCTCTCAACACTCGTATTTCACACTATTAGGCTTTTACCCTCAAATAATCTCACCACTCTTGCCTTTTACCACTAAAGGGTTGCGTCTCGAAGTTCTTCAATAAACCAGCAACTCAAACACTTCAAAGTAAGTTCCAAAGATTGATTCAAGAATGGAGTTTATGACAAACAAAGAAAGGACAACAAAAAACTTAAACAGACAGGAAATAAGAAATACACAATGAAAATAGAGAGAGAGAAAAAAACACGGAACAAATTGGCACGAAACAAAGAAATAGACACAAAATTACTAGACAACTCTAAGTATGGACAAATACTTCAAGTATCTAGTAAGAGAACATAAAGAAAACTAAATGCAAGAAATAAACACTTTCAAGAAAAGATTTAGAACATATCAATGAGTTTGGATACAAATGTATTGCAATGACTTTTGCATTCCTCAAAGTGACTCTTGAGTTCCTTGATGAGCAAAAGTCAAAGAATCTTTAAAACTAATGAAATTTTCAAGAGATAACAACCACAATGGATTTCCCAATAATTTAAAGTCACCAAATCACAAGATAAAGCTTTGAACAAACCAAGAACAAGTGAAGATAACTAGAAGTACTGTTAACATCACTGTTCACTCGAATAGATTTCTTTATTTTTTTAATAATTTTGATACTGTTCACGCTACAGTACTTTTTTCAGTTTTTTATTTTTTTGCTCTTTTTTTTTCTTTCAAGAAATCCCAAAGATTATCAAGAACTGAATCTTGATAGAACCGCTCTGATACCACTTGATAACAACACGGTTAGTGGAAGACTTTAGAATTGGAAATTAGAAAGGGGGAAGGATTGATTCTTGAGAAAGAAGTTCACAAGTTCAAGTATTTGATACTTAAAACGTTGTTTAATAGTGAAAGAAGGATTTGAATCAATTAAGAAGAAGAAGAAATGGAGGGAGGGAACTCAAACAAGGAATCTTACCATCGAAGAATCCGAGTTGCGGTTCAAAGTAGAACAAAAAGGGCATAACCCAAAAGAGAACCTCAAAGGTCTCCACAAGCACAAGGCTAATATTATTAATATTCAAACTTAGTTACAATGAAAGAGAAAACACCCCTTTATATAGGAGAAATGGTGGCTGCCACCCTAAAGAAAATAAAGTTGGTCAAACTAAATTAATTAAGGTGCAATTTCCAAGCTGCATAGAAGACCACCAATTCTTTGTTCAAATGTGCATAGAAGACCACCAAACATTTGTTCCAATGTGCATAGAAGACCACCAACACTTTGTTCAATAAAAACATTAAATGTAGTCAACATAGCATTAAATAATCTTCTAGAAACATAAGTATGGGCTGCTGAACTTGTTCCTTCTTTGGGCATGTTTTGGGCCATAATCCAACTCATCTTGGTCTTCAATTTGGGCCTCCAATTAGTATTAAGACTTTCCCAAAAGATCCACTTTGGGTTGGAGCTATTCCTCCATTACAAGACATGTTTTCATTACCAAATGAAGCCCATTAAAGCATCTTGATATTTTTTTGTCTTCAACGAAAATTAAGCTTCCTTGGTTGCTATCATTCTCCCCCTCTTATAGAAGATTCGTCCCGAATCTTGGTGGTGACCTTTTTTGCTCCTTAATGCATTTGAGCCTCTATGGTTGCTATCAGTGAGTATAGAGAGGGACCGAGACAGACGTATTCTAGGCATTCAGGACAATCAGCGACTAGTGCGCCTTCTAGGTTTCCATATAGGAGGTTTGACCCTTCTTTCCGGTCAGGACAGGGCCAGAGTCCGAGGGCCTCGGATTTTCAATCCAGAGGGGATTTTAGTCAGAGGGGACCCCAGTACCGCGGTGCAGCCAGTGCGGTAGACTACATTCCGGATAGTGTCGTCGAGGTTCAGACGCCTGCTATGCCTGCGGTTAAGTTGTCCATATGATGAGAGATTGTCCCTCGATAAGAGATAGAGCCGGGACTCAGCCCACAGGTTCAGAAGCGGGTTCTTCTTCGGTATGTCCGACAGCACAGATTCCTCAGACTTCAGCAGGTAGAGGTAGAGGTAGAGGGGGACCATCTACTTCAGGTGCCGTTCAGCCCCGCGTATATGCTTTAGCAGGGCAACAGGATCTTGAGTCTTCCCCAGATGTCGTCACAGGTACACTAACTATATTTTCCCGTGCTGTATATGCTTTGATCGATCCGGGTTCTAACTTATCTTATGTTACTCCGTATGTTGCTGACTATATTGGGGTGAAAACCGAGCCAATCTAAACCTTTTGAGGTATTCACTCCGGTTGGTGATCCGGTAATAGCGAGGAAAGTGTACAAAAATTGTGTAGTTGTCATATGTGATCGCCGAACAAAAGCCGATTTGATTTAGCTGGAAATGCTTGATTTTGACGTAATTATGGGTATGGATTGGTTGGCCTCATGCTATGCTAATGTCGATTGCTGGACGAAGATGGTTCGATTTCAATTCCCGGGAGAGCCCGTACTTGAATGGAAGGATAATACGGCGTCTTCAAAGGGCAGGTTTATTTCCTACCTTAAGGCAAGAAATATGATAGCTAAAGGTTATATTTATCATCTAGTTCGGGTTCATAACACAGAGGCAGAGCCGCCGACTTTCCAGTCTGTTCCAGTAGTGAATGAATTTCCAGATGTATTTCCAAATGAACTACCAGGTCTTCCTCCTGAGAGGGAAATTGACTTCACTAATGATGTATTGCCAGACACGGAGCCTATTTCTATTCCTCCTTATCGAATGGCTCCAGCAGAATTGAAAGAGCTGAAGGCACAGTTGAGGGACTTGCTTGAAAAGGGGTTTATAAGGCCCAGTTCATCGTCGTGGGGAGCACCGGTCCTGTTCGTGAGAAAGAAGGACGGATCTCTATGGATGTGCATCGATTACAGACAGCTGAACAAGGTAACAATAAAGAACAAGTATCCCCTCCCCATAATTGACGATTTGTTTGATCAATTACAGGGCGCTAAGTGGTTCTCCAAGATAGATTTGAGATCTAGTTATCATCAAGTGAGAATTAGAGAGAGAGATATTCCCAAAACAGCCTTCAGAATGAGGTATGGCCAATATGAGTTCCGAGTGATGTCGTTTGGGTTGACAAATGCCCCGGCGGTGTTCATGAATTTAATGAATAATGTGTTCAGGCCATTCTTGGATCTCTTTGTGATAGTATTTATCGATGATATCTTGGTGTATTCTCGCACAGAGTTAGAGCATGCCGATCATCTAAGAATTGTCCTTGGCGTTCTTCGAGCTCGGGAATTGTATGCAAAATTCTCAAAGTGCGAGTTTCGGTTAAATTCTGTGGCATTTCTAGGTCATGTTATTTCAGATGATGGCATCCGAGTCGACACTCAGAAGATTGAAGCTGTAAAGACTTGGCCAAGACTTACGACGCCCACGGAAGTTCGTAGTTTTCTGGGTTTAGCAGGCTATTATCGAATATTCGTAGAGGGATTTTCATCTATTTCAGCTCCCTTGGCGAAGCTAACCCAGAAGTCAGCGAAATTTCAGTGGAATGACGCTTGCGAGCGTAGTTTTCAAGAGTTGAAAGACAGATTGACTTCAACTCCAGTGTTAACACTTCCCGAAAGGGCCGAATGGCTATGTCGTGTATTGTGATGCCTCCGGTGTGGGACTAGGATGTGTATTAATGCAACATGGGAAGGTTATTGCATATGCTTCGAGACAGTTGCGGAGACATGAAGAAAGTTATCCAACTCATGATCTCGAATTGGCCGCGGTTATTCATGCGTTGAAAATATGGAGACATTATTTGTATAGTGTGCACGTTGATATCTATATGGACCACAAAAGCCTCCAACATATTTTTAAGCAAAAGGAGTTGAACCTGCGGCAGAGGCGGTGGTTAGAATTGTTGAAAGACTATGACGTGAATATTTTGTACCATCCCGGAAAAGAAAACGTAGTAGCCGACGCGCTCAGCCGCCGATCAATGGGCAGTCTATATGAAATCCCTCCGGGGAAGAAAGAGAAGGATCATGAGCTCCACCAACTAGCTAATCTTGGAGTACGTGTAATGGATTCGGGTGATGCAGGAATTAGCATCAATTATCCCACAGTTTCATCGTTGAATATAGAAGTGAAAGAACGGCAATATGAAGATCCACAAATGTGTCATTACAGCAATGTCTCTCGTGAAACAGAGAAGTCTCCATTCGAAGCCTCCGTAGATGTAGTCCTTAGATATCGAGGCAGGCTATGTGTGCCGAATGTAGCAGAATTACGCCAACGGATTCTAGAGGAAGCACACTATTCTCGATACTCTATTCATCCAGGTGCAACCAAGATGTATCATGATCTCAAACTGCTATATTTGTGGGATGGCATGAAACGAGACATAGCAGAATTTGTAGCCCAATGCTTAAATTGCTAGCAAGTGAAAGCAGAACATCAGAAGCCAGGGGGCTTATTGCAAGCGATGGAAATCTCTACGTGGAAGTGGAAAATCATTAATATGGATTTTATTGTAGGATTACCCCGTTCACGGAGGAAATATGATTCTATATGGGTGATCGTGGACAGACTCACAAAAGCAGCTCATTTCCTCCCAGTTAGAACCACGTATTCGGTAGAAGATTATGCCAGGTTGTATTTAAAAGAAATCGTGCGACTCCATGGAATTCCACTAGCCATTATTACAGACAGAGGGGCACAATTTACAGCCAAGTTTTGGAAGTCTTTTCAAGAAGGTCTAGGTACTAAAGTTAAGCTTAGCACGACATTTCATCCAAAGACCGATGGACAAGCCGAACGTACTATTCAGACCTTGGAGGATATGCTACGAGCGTGTGTGTTGGATTTTGGCGGTAGTTGGGATGAGCATTTACCCCTTATTGAATTTGCCTACAACAATAGCTACCCTTCCGGTATTCAAATGGCTCCATATGAAGCTGAAATGCAGATCCCCGATTGGATGGTTTGAAATAGGAGATGCACAATTGATAGGCCCAGAATTGATTCAGCAAGCGGTAGAAAAGGTTAAGGTGATCCGAGATCGATTGCTGACAGCCCAGAGCCGCCAAAAGTCTTATGGAGATAATCACCGGCGAGATATGGAATTTCAAGTCAATGATTGGGTATTCTTGAAAGTATCGCCAATGAAAGGGGTAATGAGATTCGGTAAAAAGGGGAAGTTGAGCCCACAATATATTGGACCTTATAAAATTATCCGTAAGGTGGGTCGTGTAGCCTACGAATTGGACATGCCTTCAGAGCTTGAGTCAGTGCACCCAGTTTTTCACGTATCGATGCTCCGCAAGTGCATTGGAGACCCAACAAGAATAGTTCCGGTTGATGATGTTCAAGTGACAGAAAAATTAACATATGAAGAAGTGCCGGTTGCTATTTTAGATAGACAGGTGCGAAGACTTCGGAACAAAGAGGTTGCTTCAATCAAGGTTCTATGGCGAAACAATAATCGGGAAGAAATGACTTGGGAAGCAGAGGAGAATATGCAAGCCAAATATCCACGTTTATTCCAACCCCCGGAGGAGATTCAAGCTGAGACGTCGACGAGATAAGGTATGTATGCTTTATTTTTATGCTTTTGGCCGTGTGTGGCCATAGATATGTTGATATTATGATGTAGCCCTGTGAGGCGATGATATTACGGGTTGTTGTGACAGAATGGTAGTGCCAAATTACAGGGGAAACTCTGGCGAAATTTTTGTAGAATCCCGAGTGTTTTAACATTCGAGGACGAATGTTCCAAAAGGGGGGAAGAGTGTTACACCTCGGAAAATTTTTCTTGAGTCTACAATGAATAGATCAACGAAGGGTATGAGTGTGCGGTGTTTTACTAAGTAGGGAATGACGATTCATAAATTTTTGGAAATAAGAAAGTTGCAGAAATTCATTTCAGTCCAGTGGTCGTAAAGCACAATACGACCCGTAAGGTTATTTACGGACCGTAAAGTGCGATCGTCCTCCAACACTCCAAGAAATTCAACTTTCTATTAAATGTTGAAATGGTAAAACACGACCCAGAATACGGATCGTAAATCGAAATACAGCCCATAAACCTCGATCGTAAATCACCATGATGGCAGCCAACCCTTTTGTTTTTGATATGCTTAAATACGACCATGAAGGACGGACCGTAAACCAGTATACGGCCCGTAAACTGTGGTTCACGACCACTGTACACCTCGACTGTTGATCATTAAAAATCAGACTTTGAGTTATTAAAAGGGACCCAAGCCTCATTTTATTGCATTTTCTCATCTACACAACTCAAGAGCTTTCTAGAGAATTCTCCAAACACTTCATCTACAAGAAGGACCGAGGGAAATTAAGATCAACAACATCAAATTCATGAATCAAAGTCTATGAAACTCAAGTGATGTTCATCCAAACCAAGAGATCCCAAAAGAGGTGAAGTAGGGTTTTGGTGAAAGAGGAGAGGCCTCACTCTAGGCTTGTTCCACCAACCTCTAAGGTAAGTTTGATGACTTTTCCATGATGACTAAAGTATTTATATGATGAAACACTTGGATTATGAGAGGGTGTAATAAATGGGTCATAAAATGTGAATAGTGTTATAATTGAATGATAGTGGGATTCAATCATGAATGTTGATGTGTTGTGAGTATAAAGATGTTATAAATGACGTGTAGACCATGAAATGGGTGTGTGGTATGATAAAACATCATAATAAGCTAGAACCCATGAATGTGGAAATTTGGAGAAAAATGGTGGATTCTGCTCAATGTATATAAATGACGATTGTTGATTACAATATTGTGAGAGTTTGGGAATTGAGATTGGACACGGGAAAAGTAGTACAAACAAAGGAAATGCTGCTCAAGTTTTCCTAGAAATAATGATGCGTTCCTATAGTCGGTTAACTAACGTAATGTGCATTCTCTCGTGAAGGTAGCAACGTGATATTGAAGGGGAACAAGTGAACGATAGCTTAACTAAGCGACAAAGGTATGTGAGGCTAGTCCTTTTCTTTCTATGGCATGAATCCCATAATATGATTCTTCTCCCTTTCCATGATTCTCCTATATCCCGGAGAGCCAAGTGCCTAAGATCATGAATAGCTATATGAGTCAAGAGATATGATATGACGTTCTTATAAAGTAAATGATGTTGTTCCTTGTATACACTCACCTTATATAATAATCCTTTCAAGGTGAGGCAGAATGTTCATATATGTTCATAATGGAATCGAGGGTTCACGACCTTACGTCACCTCGATAGAATGCAGTTGTTCTAGAGTCTTTATGCATGTACGATGACAAGTATATTTTGATAAGCCTATTATTATAAGTATTTTATGATGAGCATGTCATGATTGCATCACACTGGGCCTAGTTGGCCGGGCAATCACCGCGAAAGCGGGCTGCTATACGATACACCATGGCCAGTTGGCATGGGCAGACACCACTAGTGGGCGGCATGAGATGGTACCCCGGATGCAGGAGGCCTGGACGCGGGCTAATATTATTGATTATTACACCGTACTGACATAGACGGGCAGCTTACATATTATGCATATGTGATATGATGATGAGTATGAGTAAGATAGCATGCATTACTTCTCTTATGATGGTCATTCAGATCCAGATGTTCCATATTGATGTTCTCATTATATTATTGTTTCCTTTCTTTATTGTTTATGCCTCTCATACTCAGTACAATATTCGTACTGACGTCCGTTTTCTTTGGACGCTGTGTTCATGCCCACAGGTAGACAGGGAGGTGAGCTTGATCCAGATCCTTAGTAGCTGCCAGCTGATTGAGAGCACTCCATTGTTCGGAGGTGCTTATGATTCCTCTTTTGGGATATATGCATATTTTGGGCACGACGGAGTCTTGTTCCGTCTATATATTTACAGTCTATCAGTAGAGGTTCGTAGATACGCAGTGTGGGTTAGATGGTCTCACAAGATGTTATTATATGTGTATATTATTTTGATGGCCGAGAGGAAAATGTATATAAAGCATTTATATTTCTATCTAAAATATGTTTTCCCTATAATTCGTGTATGAAGTTGATACAAAGGGCCTTAAGTGAGTAAGATGAGTGGTGGAGTGAGTGGTGCTCGGTAGCTAGCCTCGGTGTCACACCCCAATCCTAATAGGGTATGATGGGCACCCGACCCTTACTTAGGGCCGAGCGAACCCGCTGACCTTTACTACACACATAATCGCTTTGGACACTTAAGTCAAACAAAATGAAATACATAATAAGGGCTTTCAGAGACATCCTTTTCGTCGTTCTCAAGTCAAGTAAAATCTATAATCATATGAAACTTGTAACATGAAGCATAATGACACATCGGCTGGTGGAGCCGCTTACCAGACTGACTTTCTATACACGTGACTCTGTCTGCAAAGTCTCTAACATCAATCAGGAATCATAACATATATACTCAGACTCGGCAACACTCCGGAAAGAAATGGAGCTCGCCAATCCCGCTGGAACATCTTCTAGCAATGTCTTCTACTCATTTATGTGTACCTGCGTGGCATGAAACGCAGCCCCCGAAGAAAGGGGTCAGTACGGAATATGTACTGAGCATGTATGGCATTAAATACGGTAAAGAGGATCATAACTAAAACGGAGATTTATCAGAAACAAGTATGACTATTAAAAACATCAATACACTTGCCTTTTGAAATGAAAATCATGCATGTCAACATCATATATCATATATACATATAATGTGTCCCGGCCCTCTAGTGAGGGACTCGGTGGGTAAAATCATGCATGTCAACATCATATATCATATATGCATAACGTGTCCCGGCCCTCTAGTGAGGGACTCGGTGAATGGAATCATCATATGTCATCCTGGCCGCCACCCCCGTATCATCATATCATAATATATATATATATATATAACGTGTCCCGGCCCTCTAGTGAGGGACTCGGTGAACAATGCAGTGGAGTACGCACGAGAATGTGCCTTGGCCCGGGACTTAGTGAAGGATACATTGAGGCATGCACGGGTAGAGTAGTGAGAAACTATATGCACATAAATCAATTTTTAAGACTCGATAGATAAGTACACCAATTGACACTTGACAGATCATAAACACATTTTGGGTAAATCCGAGTTAGTATAAGAAAGTTATGGACATTATTCATTACGGAAACCTTTACGAACGTTCAAAACAATCCGAGACCGCCTATGAAAGTTAGGGACTCTTTATACTTTGCTTGTTATTAAATCATGCAATAGACTCGACTATACTAAGTATGCTCATGTCAAAAAGTGAATAAGAATCGTAACAAGCTCGGAATCAAAGAATAGAGTTACCCCAAGGTGCATATCATACCTTATTTGGCTCTAGGACATGCCAAAAGAAAGATAGGGTAAGCCTTACATACCTGGAAGATGATTCTCGACTTTCAACTTACTTCCCGCCTTGCAACTCGCTTAAGAATTATTCGTAGCCTCGTACTCTACATATGGAATCATTCATAATATCATTAGGATCATCGTCGTACGTTCGTCTCGAAACTTTAATTAAAACCCTTTTAAATTTTGTCGAAATTCGGGCAGCACTTCCCCTGTTTATATACCTAGCCTGAGATTCCAATTCAACAACCAACAACATCAACAACAATACCAATAGTATTAACATCATTTCCAATACCGACGTATGCCATAAAACAGCCCGCGCACTATTTTCTAAATTTCTCAACCAACCAAATTTGCGATATAACTATTTAATAATTTTATTTCCATAAAGAAGCTGAAATTAGCACTAACAACATCAATAACCACATCCTCCACATTTTACAAGTTAAATACATTTATTTTCATCTAAAGTTTTCTTCAAATCTCGTTCCATAATTCACAGCACCAACAAACGAATTTATCAGGCTATTCCCTCCGCTCTAATCCGTTAAAACTCTAAATAAACTAGTTAACAATGAAAAGGAACCTTATTCATACCTTAATCATGCAGCCACCACGTTATCACTCTTCTCCTTGGTTGATATTTAGCTCAAATTGAAGACAACGCAGCATACAACACTTTTCTCTTCATGGGCTTCGGGATTCGGGGCTCAGATTTTGGTCAAAATTGGTTTTTCTTCTCTCCAAGGCTCTTCTCTCTCTCTTTCCTGAATTTTCTGGTGCTCTTGTTCTGAAAAATGAGGAGAAAGGGCTGAAATTTCACTTAAATAGGCATGGGTCATGGGCCTAACCCGGTTGGGCCCGGATTGGGCCTAGCCCACTGACCTTTCTGCCTTAAAACATCCGTATCTCATTATTCCGACGTCACCTATGGACCGAAGACCTATGGTTGGAAATATAATTCAATTATATAAAACTTTCATTCTGGGAGTTTTCCCAAATTCCCAAATACCGATGGGGTTACGGCCTCCCGAAGTCAGATCACCCAAAAACGTAACTTAAAATTATTTGTTTGGAGGGCTTCCACTTTGATTTGGCTCAAGGGTCCTTCTTGTGTTGTGTTTAACTTCACATATGTGATTCATATAACTTGTCGCATGTCCCAACAAATCTCGACGTGTGGACCCCACCTCGGCTTACGAATAATCCGACGTATAAAAATACGGGATATAATACTATCAACGTGAGTTTAAATTATGTAGCAACAACATGATTGTCAATTTTTTTTAGGAAGCACGTGTCACGCTCATGCTCTGAAAACATGAGGTATAACATCCTCCCCCCCTTTAAAAACATTTGTCCTCGAATGTTGGGGGTAGAGTTCGCTCCGAAGTAGAAATTGATGTTCTTACCCGTATTTGTCCGTATCTACTTTACTTACTTGCAGTCTTACTTGCTCGTTAAAACTGAACTTATCTGAATTATGCAATCTATTCTTCTTCCTTTGTGGCCAAAGTTTACGCCTGAACTCAAGGTCATCCCTTTTTCTTATTATTCGTTTGTCCACTAACTCTTTATACTTTATCGCTTTCATCGTCTCTTCAGTCTTCGTTTTTTACCTTCTTGTATGCCCCTTTCATGCTGTGCTCACCACATACTTTTATCTAATTCGATCTCATTTTCTTTTTATTCAGAAATTCTCGTTCTCTTCGATCTCCACGTATCTTTCTTATGTTGCACAGATATCCCAAGCCTTTATCTCCTTGGAGTTGACTTATTCCTATTCTTACTTCCTTAAAGATAAATTCAAGACTGGTCATATCTAGCGTCCCCTGCTTTCTATAGAGGCCAAATTAACTAGTTTAACACTGAAATGTCCCGATTAATTTCTCTTCCCTTCAATCAGACTTCCCCTTTCATCATGCTTGCTATCAGTCCTGCCATTGCAAACCTCTTTAGTCGTTTCTTCGATGTACTTTACTTTCTTGGTATTGTAGTTCTTGCTACGTTCTCATTATATCCCGATCATAATCAACTCTATAGTATACCATTTCTTGATCTCATTCATAACACTGCTTATAAAACAGAATAAAGCTCGTGGAGTAAGTTTACTTAACCGGTAACTCTTTCTAATTGACCCTATTACACTTACCATATAAGTTGTCTTAACAAGTTATTCACATTCATTACAAACCTTGGTATTCTACGCCCTTGTCCCTGCCACGCTGTTACTTCGTTTTACTAATAGACTCGTCGCATTTC
Organism: Lycium barbarum; assembly: GCF_019175385.1. NCBI lineage: Eukaryota > Viridiplantae > Streptophyta > Magnoliopsida > Solanales > Solanaceae > Lycium > Lycium barbarum. The sequence continues at coordinate 69,102,601 of NC_083345.1, forward strand.
CTTTGTAGTTATCCATCCCAATCAATCCTTTGTTTATCTTTTTGATGCCACGGCCAAGTTTGTCTTCTCCTCCATGCACGTTTCTTACATTTCATTCTATTTCCTTTATAATCGAACCTCTCGGTCTTTACGGAAGTTCTTGCCTCATATCACTAATTTTCTAATCAATTGTGTCAACTCACCATCCTCGTTCTTTCCTTGATAAGTAATCGATTTCCTACCGTCATTTAGTTAAAGTATCCTTCTTACTCCCATGGTTAGAGATTTCCAGTTACTCCCCTACTAAATGCTCTCCTCTTCCTTCGTCCAACCCATTAGTATACCTTTTCTACTTTCATCCTTAACCTTCCTTGGGTCTATTCCTCCTCGAGTACCTTTCTTCTCTTGTTATTTGTAGTATTGGCTCTGAAGTTCGTGAAATGTCCCTTTAAACGTGCAAATCTATTCTATTCTTAAGTCATTCTTTTGGAGAACTTCTCTATGTCCGAGGCGACCATGTTAATTTGACTACACACTTATCCCTTCATATATATACCTTTCAACGGTTGGAATTCTCTTGAAATCATCGCACGGTCTAACCATTCCTTCTCTTACTTCTCATTCCCCGTCATGGTCACTATCCTCTTAATCCCACTTATTGCAATTTGTTTTCTGACCCCACACATTCTCTTTGTGTTCCATACCACTACACTTTAATCCTTTTTACACACCTACCCTCGAATTTTTACCCGAATGGCCTCGTGTCTCGTGCTTTGCCTGTCGTCTCTCTTGGAGGCCTTACTCACTCATGTTTCCTACCCTTTTCACTTTTTCCGACATTTTGATCTCCTTACCTTCCATTTATTCGCTTTCTTTCTTTTCCAATTTTCTTTACCTTTGGACTTTGCAGTTCTAGCTTGTGACGATGATAACATCAGCCTACCTGTTAACGTTCTTTTGTCGCTTGAACTTTATTACCCGGTTAGACCAATGCCTTCAATATACCGCAACGCCGGTGGCCGGGATACATATACTTGCTGATATAACCATGTATAGGATATCATACGCATTCATATATATATATATATATATATATATATATATATATATATACACACATTTCTAACGCCCCGCTTACAAGGTATTTCCAAATGTACTCAAACACACCTAATTCTAGAACTGTGATGCACCTTTTTTTTATTCACCGGCCTAGACCGCCTTGTCGTCCGCGACCGCTTTAGGTTTCCAATCACTCCGCACACTCTAATTACCCTTAGACTACTTTAGCTTCTCACTTTTCTCTTACGTCTGAAATTTACAGAACTTTTAATACACTTCCCAGGGGGGTCACCCATCTTAAGATTTCTCTCGCCCCAGCACGCTTAACGTTGAAACTCAGACGAAATCCGCTGCATTAATGCTGGTATAATCGCATCCACCTCACCACCTGATCTTCATAACATAATCTGGAGCAGGTTGAAGCCTTAATGGATTCCAAAACAATCTCGTAACGTATCTCCCTCCGAATTAGAAAGGGTCTCTTACTCTTCCAATTACACAATTACGATTTTGGTCTTTTTAATTCTCAATACCCACCTGTTATATCCCGTATTTTTATACGTTGAGTTATTCGCAAGAGAATCGACTCAAGTTAAAGACGGGATCATTTTCGGGCACGAAACAGAAAATCTTTAATTTCCGGTCTCTATTAGAAAATGAATTGTTTATGAATTTTACTTAGTGTAAAAATATTAATGGAAAGTTGGGATTAATTTACCATGATTAGATTATTAAGTGGAGGTTAAAATTTAAATTTTTCACTAAACAAGTCATTAGTGCACAAAGTGGGCCCCACCAAGACATGTGGCCAAATTTAATTGGCTCAAGCCTTGGGTGGGCCACGTGTCCAGCCCATGAGCTGCATCTAAATGGGAAAATAATGACTCACAAGTCCACCCAAACCCTCATTTCATCTTCCACAAACCATGGCATTCGGCCATGGCTAGCAAAATTGGAGCTCGAATTTCTTGATCAAAAAAATCAGATTTTCAAAGTATTCCAACCAGTTAGGAAGGCTATAATAACGTGGATTAGTCATTTGGAGCAACAAGAACAAGTATTAGTTCATTTCACAACTTCTAGCCAAATTAAGGTAAGATTTCGTTTTCTTTTGTTATAAGATTGGAGTTAATGATGTTGTAATGGATCTATTAAGTTGTATTATGTGAAGTTGGAAGTAATAATTTTTTTTGATTAAAGTTGGCATTAAAAATGGGCAGATTTGGAGTTGTTTTAATTGGGTTGAGTTTGATTAGTGTTGTCACTATTATGGTATGATATTTGTAGATAATTGTTTATATTGAAGGGCTGGAAATATGGTTATTGACATGTATAGGGGCTGTTGTCAATGGTAAAAATTGTACTTGATTCCATGTGTTTGTGATTTTGTGGAATAAAGGTCGAAAATTGTATTTCGATGTTGTAGTGTTGATGGACTGTTTTGGGTTTCCTATGGAAACAAAATTGAAGTAATTCTTGTACATGGATGGTTGTTGTTATTAATGTTATGGATTATGTGTAAAAGGTGAAAGGAAAGTTTAAATGATGTTAGAACTTGATGTGAAATTAGAGCAGTTTCCTTGCATATAATAGTTGATGTTGTTGTTGTTGTGGGCTGTTTTGATAAGGTTTTTGGTGGTAAATCTCATGTGATTATATGGCTATTTGAGGTTGTCATTGTTATGGTTAAATTGTAGTTAGGGGCTGTTCTTGAGGAATTGGAGAACTAAGGATAGTTAGGAATTGTATTGTGACGTTATAATGGATGGGGCAGTTTTAGAACTTGTTGTAATGTTACGATAGTTTTCTTGCATATAGAGGTTGATGTTGTTGCTGTGTTGTTGCTGATGTGAATCATCAAACTTGGAGGAGAAGCGTATAAAATATCGTATGCGAAGTGTGTCGATCTGCTTGGTATATTCTTAGATGTTCGTGAGATTATCGGTCATTGTTATGTGGTAACTAAGGGTTGTTTTGGGGCTGTTTTGTAATGAATTTCGTGGCTGTTTTGTGATGAATTTCATGGCTGTTTTGTGATGAATTTTGTGGCTGTTTTGGGGCTGCTTGTTATAAATTTCGTGGCTGTTTTGTAGTGACATTTTGGGGGCTGTTTGTTGTAATTTTCGTGGATGCTCTTGTTGAGTCGAAATGCAGGGATTATAGTTATGATTATGTACAATATATGTAGTATATTTGCTGGAGTATGGGCTGTTCTTGATGGCTGGTCTAACATTGTTAAAGGGGCTGGATAAACATAAGGAATTAGTGTATTAATCACTTTGTTGTTGTGGTTGTTGTACTCCATGGATGTAAAGTGAAAGAATGATAGCAATGGTGTATGTAGTGCATATGGGGCTGATTTTGTTATGTCCTTGAGTTGTGTCTTGTTATTGATGTTGTTGACCTCGTATGTGAGTTGTGGATGTATGCAAGTAGTGGAAGTGCTGCCCACTTGTTTTTATACAAGAACGAGTTATCGTTTACTAGCAACCACCAATTTGACGGACATGCTACCATTGTTATAGGTTGAAGTGCCAATCGAGACGAGTTTAAATTATTGAATTGGTACAGACGACAAACCGTATGTAAAGCCTACCTTTCTTTCTTTTGGCATGACCTTTATGAAATGAACAAATAATGTATATGTATGCTTCTAAACAAAATCCTATTCTTAGGGCCACTAGGATGGCTAATATCTTTGACTTCCATAAGATATTCCATATGGTTTGATATGTATTTATGATGTTCGAAGATTCTAGTTGTTATGTTTCCGAATGTTGTTCGAAAGAGAATCGATATGACTAAAGTCTTTTATGAATATTTTGATACGTAGATATGGTCCTAAAGTCTCTATTTGATTTGACCCATAATGTTATTTGAAAGTTCCCCTAATATGAATGTCACTTGAATTTCCGAAAAGAGCTTCTGAAATGCCTTTAGAAAGTTCTGTACTTCAAAAGTTTGTAACTTCCGTATACTAACTCCGATTGACCCGAAACTGATTTCTGAGCCTTCGGATGCCGTAAATATATTTGTTTATCGAGTTTTGAAATTTATTTATTTATATGCATATGGTTTCCGCACTACTCTGCTCGTGCCTACTACTATGATATCGCTCGCCGGATCCCGGGCCGGTTTTGTGATCGTGCGAACTATGTATATTCGGCAGTATGATGTGTTGCGGTTCCCGAGACCTCGCCATAGGGCCGGGTACCGCTTATATACGGTGTTATGATGTGATATGGCATATGATATGTTCTGATGTTTTGATATGATGTGATGATATGATATGTTCGGGGATTGTACGGAGATTTGAAACCTTCTGGAGTATGATGTGTTGTGGCGCCAGTGTCGGAGTGGCGACCACGTTCCTGGGCCTTGTGCATGATTTTATTTGCATTATTTATGTTTTTAAAACAGGTTTGATATACTGATTCTGTAACCGCTTTCCATACTCCCTATTTCAGTTCTGATTTGGATTACTGTACTTCATGCTTTACATACTCAGTCCATATTTCGTACTGACCCCCTTTCTTCGGGGGCTGCGTTTCATGCCCGCAGGTACAGACGTTGTTTTCTGGTGACTCGCCCGTGTAGGATACATTCTGCTACTTTGGAGTGCTCCTTTGACTCGGAGCCCATACTTTTGGTAAAGACCTTTCATTGTATATGTCTCTGTATATGCATGTATGACTATCTGGGGTACGGCGGGGCCCTGTCCCGTCATATGTTCTGTTATGGTTTGTAGAGGCCTGTAGTCATATATGTGGGTCATGGGTCGTGTTTGTTCGATTATGTCTGTGACTTGTGCCTTAAGCGGTCCCGTTTGATATTATGGCCAAAACGACCCATATGTTTATATATGTTTGTATATCTGGGCGATGTGTATTCCGCCAACCTTCCGGATTTGATATGATTTTTCTGTATGGGCGACCGCTTAAGATGATATTTGTTTTCAGTATCTGTTTAAAATGACGTATGATAAGGATTAAATAATAATCTACAGCAAATGCACATACATAGAAAATTCCAATAAGGGTTTATATATCATACCTCGAGGTGTACCAGATCCTTTAACGATCTGCCCTGTTATATCCTCTTGTTTACCTTTCCTTTTCATTCTTCAGCTTTACACCTCAATCATACATGCAATATTCTTACCTTACCCGACATACATCCTTCGTGCCATAGCTTACCTTTGTACTGATTCATTCAATTGTCCAATTCACAATCTTATGACTGAACTCATCATCAAGAAATACATTTAATCAATTCCTTTACTTGTACTTACACTGGTTTACCTCTATGTCGACCGATCCATTATCATAAATATACATTCTGATAATGTAACCTCAACGAAGTGACTTACCTCTGTGACTTCCCATATTACCACTCACTTTCTCCCGTCGATACTGTACTTCCGCTAAGATCAAAGGTTAGTGCAAGGAATCTCATTTCCTATGACTTGGCTCTATCGCACGATCTAAGACAGAAAGAAGGTCAACAATCCCTAGATGCCCTGCAGCCTCGTATTTATAAGTGTGGCCGGCTTCACACCCATAAACAGGACTCTACTGGACACGACTTTGCAGACAACTCCTAGGACGACCTGCTCTGATACCACTTTGTCACACCCCAATCCTAATAGGGTATGATGGGCACCGACCCTTACTTAGGGCCGAGCGAACCCGCTGACTTTTACTACACACATAATCGATTGCTTTGGACTCTTAAGTCAAACAAAATGAAATACATAACAAGGGCTTTCAGAGACATCCTTTTCGTCATTCTCAAGTCAAGTAAAATCTATAATCATATGAAACTTGTAACATGATGCATAATGACACATCGGCTGGTGGAGCCACTTACAAGACTGACATTCTATACACGTGACTCTGTCTGCAAAGTCTCTAACATCAATCAGGAATGATAACATATATACTCAGACTCGGCAACACTCCGGAAAGAAATGGAGCTCGCCAATCCCACTGGAACATCTTCTAGCAATGTCTTCTACTCATCTGGGTGTACCTGCGTGGCATGAAATGCAGCCCCCGAAGAAAGGGGGTCAGTACGGAATATGTACTGAGCATGTAAGGCATGAAATACGGTAAAGAGGATGATAACTAAAACGGAGATTTATCAGAAACAAGTATGATTGTTAAAAACATCAATACACATGCGTTTTGAAATGAAAATCATGCATGTCAACATCATATATCATATATACATATAACGTGTCCCGGCCCTCTAGTGAGGGACTCGGTGGGTAAAATCATGCATGTCAACATCATATATCATATATGCATAACGTGTCCCGGCCCTCTAGTGAGGGACTCGGTGAATGGAATCATCATATGCCATCCTCTCCGCCACCCCCGTATCATATATCATATTATATATATATATATATATGTCCCGGCCCTCTAGTGAGGGACTCGGTGAACAATGCAGTGGAGTACGCACGAGAACGTGTCCTGGCCCGGGACTCAGAGAAGGATACATTGAGGCATGCACGGGCAGAGTAGTGAGAAACTATATGCACATAAATCAATTTTTAAGACTCGATAGATAAGTACACTAATTGACGCTTGAAGGATCATAAACACATTTCGGGTAAATCCGAGTTAGTATAAGAAAGTTATGGACATTATTCCTTACGGAAACCTTTACGAACGTTCAAAACAATCCGAGACCGCCTATGAAAGTTAGGGACTCTTTATACTTTGCTTGTTATTAAATCATGCAATAGACTCGACTATACTAAGTATGCTCATGTCAAAAAGTGAATAAGAATCGTAACAAGCTCGGAATCAAAGAATAGAGTTACCCCAAGGTGCATATCATACCTTATTGGGCTCTAGGACATGCCAAAAGAAAGAAAGGGTAAGCCTTACATACCTGGAAGATGATTCTCGATTTTCAACTTACTTCCCGCCTTGAAACTCGCTTAAGAATTATTCGTAGCCTCGTACTCTACATATGGATCATTCATAATATCATTAGGATCATCGTCGTACGTTCGTCTCGAAACTTTAATTAAAACCCTTTTTAAATTCTGCCGAAATTCGAGCAACATTTCCCCTGTTTATATGCCTAGCCCGAGATTCCAATTCAAAAACCAACAACATCAACAACAATACCAATAGTATTAACATCATTTCCAATACCGACGTATACCATAAAACAGCCCGCGCACTATTTTCTAAATTTCTTAACCAACCAAATTTGCGATATAACTATTTAATAATTTTATTTCCATAAAGAAATTGAAATTAGCACTAACAACATCAATAACCACATCCTTCACATTTTACAAGTTAAATACATTTATTTTCATCTAAATTTTTCTTCAAATCTCGTTCCATAATTCACAGCACCAACAAACGAATTTATCAGGCTATTCCCTCCGCTCTAATCCGTTAAAACTCTAAATAAACTCGTTAACAATGAAACGGAACTTTATTCATACCTTAATCATGCAGCCACCACGTTATCACTCTTCTCCTTGGTTGATCTTTAGCTCAAATTGAAGACAACGCAGCGTACAACACTTTTCTCTTCATGGGCTTCGAGATTCGGGGCTCAGATTTTGGTCAAAATTGGTTTTTCTTCTCTCCAAGGCTCTTCTCTCTCTCTTTCCAGAATTTTCTGGTGCTCTTGGTCTGAAAAATGAGGAGAAAGGGCTGAAATTTCACTTAAATAGGCATGGGTCATGGGCCTAACCCGGTTGGGCCCGGATTGGGCCTAGCCCACTGACCTTTCTGCCTTAAAACGTCCGTATCTCATTATCCTGACGTCACCTATGGACCGACGACCTATGGTTGGAACGCTAATTCAATTATCTACAACTTTCATTCTGGGAGATTTCCCAAATTCCCAAATACCGATGGGGTTATGGTCTCCCGAAGTCAGATCACCCAAAAATGTAACTTAAAATTATTTGTTTGGAGGGCTTCCTCTTTGATTTGGATCAAGGGTCCTTCTTGAGTTGTGTTTAACTTCACATATGCGATTCATATAACTTTTCGCATGTCCCAAGAAATATCGACGTGTGGACCCCACCTCGGCTTACGAATAATCCGACGTACAAAAATACGGGATATAATACTATCAACGTGAGTTTGAATTATGTAGCAACAACATGATTGTCAATTTTTTTGAGGAAGCACGTGTCACACTCATGCTCTGTAAACGCGGGGTATAACACCCGGGTACCCGTCGCGGCCCCTAGCTGGGTCGTGACAGCCATAATACTTTGACAGAACCCATATCCTTGGTACGCAATCTCCTAACCTGCCGATCAAGTATGGCTATAGGTTGCTCCTCGTAGGACAAATCGTTCGTCACCTGGACATCATCCATGGGAAATACTCTGGAAGGATCGCCTATACATTTGCGAAGCATTGACACGTGAAAGACTGGATATACTGCTTCCAAATCAGACGGTAAGTCCAACTCGTAGGCAACCCGGCCTATCTTACGGATAATATGATAAGGTCCAATGTACCTCGGGCTTAGCTTTCCTTTCTTGCCGAATCTCATGACACCCTTCTTGGGTGACACCTTTAAGAACACTCAATCACCAACTTGAAATTCTAAGTGTCGACGTCGATTATCTGCATATGATTTCTGCCGACTCTAGGCTGCCAGTAACCTCTCCTGAATAAACTTCACTTTATCAACAACCTGCTAAACCAAGTCTGGGCATATTAATTTAGTCTCACCAACATCAAACCAGCCAATAGGTGACCTGTACTTCCTCCCATACAAGGCCTCATACGGTGCCATCTGAATACTCGAATGATAGCTATTATTATAGGCAAACTCGATAAGTGGCAAATGATCATCCCAGCTACCTCTGAAATCAATAATACAGGCCCGTAACATATCTTGTAGTGTCTGAATAGTACGCTCGGCCTGTCCGTCAGTCTGAGGGTGGAATGTTGTGTTAAGACTCACTTGTGTCCCCAATCCTTCCTGGAATGATCTCCAGAAGTTAGCCGTAACTGAGCTCCTCTGTCGGAGATAATAGCTGTGGTGACCCCGTGAAGTCTCACTATCCCCTTGAGGTATAACCTGTCACACCCTAATCTCGCTAGGGTGTGATGGGCACCCGACCCTTACTTAGGGCCGAGCGAACCCGCTAACTCTTACTATATACATAATCGTTTTGGACTCTTAAATCAAATAAGAATGAAATATATAGTTAAGGCTTCCAGAATAATTCTTTTCATCGTTCTTAAGCCAAGAAAAAATCTGTAATCATACGAAACTCATAACATGATGCATAATGACACATCGGCTGGTGGAGCCGTTTACAAGACTGACATTCTATACCACGACTCTGTCTGCAAAGTCTCTAACATCGACCAAGATACCATAGCATGAATACTCTGACTCGGCAACACTCTAGGAGCAAATGGAGCTTGCCAATTCCGCTGGAACATCTTCTATAATGGCTTCTACTCATCTGGGTGTACCTGCGCGGCATGAAACGCAGCCCCCGAAGAAAGGGGGTCAGTACGGAATATGTACTGAGTATGTAAAGCATGAAATACAGTAAAGCGGATCACAACTGAAACAGAGATTTACCAAAAACAAGTATGACTTTAAAAAAACATCAATGCACTTGCCTTTTTGAAACGAAAATCATGTATGCCTCATCATATATCAAATATGCATATAACGTGCCCCGGCCCTCTAGTGAGGGACGCGGTGAGTAAATTCATGCATGTCATCACCATATATCATATATGCATAACGTGTCCCGGCCCTCAAGTGCGGGTCTCAGTGAATGGAGTCATCATATGCCGTCCTGGCCGCCATCCCCGTATCATCATATCATCATATACATATACCATACCCGGCCCGCAAGTGAGGGACTCGGTGAACAATACAGTGGAGTACGCACGAGAACGTGTCCTGGCGCGGGACTCAGTGAAGGATACATTGAGGCATGCACGAGCAGAGTAGTGAGAAACGATATGCACATAAATCAATTTTTAAGACTCGATGAATAAGTACACAAACGACACGTGAAAGATCATAAACACGTTTCGAGGCAATCCGAGTTAGTATAAGAAAGTTAGGGACATTTTACCACAGAAACCTCGACGAACGTTTCAAAGCAATCCGAGACCGTCTACGAAAGTTAGGAACACTAACTCTTATAGGACTCTTTTAAAAACATATCAAAAGTGAATAAAAATCATAAACAAGCTCGGAATCAAAGAGTAAAGTAACCCCAAGATGCATATCATACCTTATTTGGCTCTAGGACATGCCAAAAGAAAGAAAGAGTAAGCCTTACTTACCTGCTCCACGTCCTATTAGCTACGCTTATTTGTCCAAGCTCGCTAGTCTACATTCAAAAGGATTTACATAATCATTAGACTCATCGTCACACACTTATCTTAGTCTTCCAAATAAATCATTTATAATCTGCCGAAATTTCGGCAGCATTTCCCCTGTAAATTCAACCAACCCCGAGGATCCAACTCGGCCAAATCATTAACAACAAACCAGAGAATTCAACTCGGCCAAATTATCAACAATAATGCGAAATCTTCCAAACTTAATAATAACAACAACAACAACAACACATTCCTTTCTTCCAAATTCTTGAACTACACCAACAATTCTCGCGTTAACGACGTTATTCATACAAATATAAGAATCCATACTAATGTCACATTAACTTCTTCAACAATTCCACAATGACTACAACTTCATTTCAAACCATCAAACCTTCATTTTTATTATGGAATCCACAACAACAACAATCAGACTACTAAATAGAATCAATTCATCTTATCTTAGCAACACACCCTTATTCGTCCATACCCTACACATACATATTTCATGAATTTCATCCATTTCTACATACTACAACATTCACAAATCATCCATAACACATGTAAAAGAAGATTGAACCTTACCTTTCTCCACTTGTCTTCTTACTCGGCTAGAGTCCACAACTTGCACAACGAATGCTTTGCTTACTCCAACAATTATTCCATGTCATTAGGGACGTTCCACTTGGTTGAATTACTAGAAGAAAATATTTTTTTGATCAACTTTTCATGGGGCCAATTTTTCCTAGCTTGGCCGAATGCCCTCCTAGTTTTCTTGTTGGAGTTTTCTTAAATTGGAATGAATATTTTTGTCTTCCTATGTAAGCATGTCCATATATATATATATATATATATATAGATACATAGCCTATAAGAGGGTACACATGCCCCACCCCATGGCTTGAGTTAATTGGCTAGCCATGGGTGGGACCCACATCCACAACTCACACGGCCAAAGTGGCCCTTTCATGAACCTTCTTGAAGGTTTTGTGAAATTCCCTTTTTGCCCCTAGCCTTCCACAATATTACCATGAACCTCCTTGTGAATTTCCCTTTTTACCCTTAGCCTTTCTCAATATTTCCATACTAATAAACAATTTGTACATTAAAATAACTTTGGAAAATAGTCTTGTCCTTAACTTACCATGACTACCTTGAAACATCCGAATGTACAAAATACGGGATATAACATAACCTAGCATAGTCCTCAGTACTAATTCTGTCCCGGTAATTTGGTTCAAACCATGTTTCACCTTTCCTTGTCACACCCACATTGTTGTTACTGAATTATTACACGTCTTATCAAGTACACGCTTGGTCTCATTCTTAAGATACAAATATTCGTAGATTGCATAACTATTCTTGTACAACTTGTATAGAGTATATCCCATCTTAGTCATAGTCCCTTTCTCCTCCTGGTTCATCCTGTTTTGCATATCTTATTTGTACTAAAACTCAGTTGCGGTCTATCTTATCATACTCCCTTCCCTTCCTTCATTCTCCATTTCATTTTCTCACATCCTACTATAGGAGATTTCCTATCCTTCCTCCTTTGCTACTTATAAGCTACAGTATTATTAGCAAGTAACCCCATTGATAACGTCTTAACCTCTAATCCAGTATTGCATTGCTATCCCTTGTAATATCTCTTAAGTTATTCGTTACCATTCTCTTGTCGTATTCTGCCTTTTTATAAGCACCCCCTTTGTAATGCCATATTATTTGAGATCTTTACAGATGCTTTTCCGCACCATCTCAAACACCATCTTGACTTCCATCCATTCATTGCTAGCTTTCAGGTCTTACTGACTTGGCCCAGCGAGGGATCTCGTTTAAGGTTTAAGCATTCACATTAAATGTGTTGTAGTGTTAATTGTTTCCATTTATACTTACTTTACTTTCACCCGCTTCCCCCCTTTGGGGTTGTACTTATACAATATCCATGTCTTTTCTTTATATTCTATAACTTGATTATCCTCGTACGAGACCTTAACAAAATCACGAAGTGACGAGAACCTTTCTATATATAGTGTAAAATCTCATTTGATGATCTGTACTTGAGTAATGTAACCCATGTAGCAACTTATCCACGGTCACTTTCCACTTACCCCGATCGGTAATTAGTTAGTACTTGTAGTCGTTCCAAATTCTTAACTGGGTAGCACTTATATTCCGATGATAAGTGTTCCAAGATCTGCTGTATCATTATCTTTATCCCAACCTGTATCATATGTTTCCTTTAATAGATTTACAATACATTATTTGTCCTTCAGGCCTACAGTCCTTGTCCGTTAAGGATTCCACTATTCCCGAGGTGAAGTCATGTACACGCAGTACTCCTTTATGCCTTATGCTTTTTTACCCTTGTTGTGTACCCAACACTGACTTCTGACTTACCCAGAATCACATCAAGTTCACCTTAGTAATGGTTTATCTTATCACCTTGTCGTCGTACTACACCTTTAAGTTCGTAGCTATATATTTCCCTTTTATTTTATACTCGTACTCGATTAATTACGTCTATCTTGGTTGCTTCCTTTATTATTCCCTTACCATTTCTCCAGTCTATGTCCATCTTTTATTCTGTGCACGAGGAATATCATGCTACCTCTGTATCCTTCGGAAAACACTACTTCTACATACCCCTTTTCTCATTCAAAATGTATTATGTTCATCCCTCTTTGTTCTTATCATACCAGTCACTTTCTGGCACTCATTCTGCTTCGTTGCTCATCTTTCTATAGTTTGGTCTCTTCACAACTCCGTCACTTATATTACTCGTATTCTCGATTGCGCTGTTATCTCGCTCGCTTCCTTCTTATTTCCTTCTTTCGATTAACTCCTCCTTTTCTTGTGCTCTCTTTCGTTTTCGTTATTACATAATCTCCATTCTGAACCTTCCCTATAGGACTTTATAAATCTTTCTTATTCGTTCTATAGCTTACCTTTATACTTTAGTCACATAGATCACGTCATCTCTTTTAGTCACTTCCTCACCAGACTTTACTCATTTTCATAACAATCCTTATTGTATTCACATTATATTCTGGTTGTAATCAATCCTATAGTGTAACACTTCTTAACCTTTTATCCTTTCTGGTTAAGCCTATCCTTAATACCTCACAAGCTGTCTTATCAATACATTCATATTCGTGACAATTCTTCTTTCTTTGTACTCTTGTCTCAATCATATTATTACTTCTTCTAACTATAAACTCGTCGTAATTTACCCTTGCTTGTCAATTCCATTGATACCATAATATAACACCCTATCAAGATTTTCCAGCCTTTTCTAAATCATTTTTTAGCATCTCAAGCCCTTCCAAATTACCCTAGCATTTCCCTTTTACCATATTGATACCGATCTCATAATCACTATTACCATCAATTCAACGGTTAACTTATCTCTCGAAGTCGGTCTTACTCGCAACTTAGACAAATCTTATCATTACTGTTGGCACGACCTTTCAAAAAATATTACGAACTTATATGTCATTTTCTTTTTATTTCTAAGAAAATTTTGGCAGAGTTTCCTCTTTTTTTCTTACTATCTCAATACCTGCACACAGGAAATACCAATAACACCTCACAGGGCCAACATACACATATATATTATATCATATCGTATCCGCACAGGGCTTCCTATATCAGTCACGAGAAAAAAATGACGAACTTGCCTCGTGTTTTCAACTCAAACTGTACCTGTCACACTTTCCTGTTTATTTTCCCTTTCGATCTTTAACTGCAGGTTTCAAACACACCTGCAGCATTCATACTATGTCTAGCATATATTTTGCTTACAGTCACTAATTCCTTTAGCTTCTTCTGTGCACACTTTCTAACTGCACTCATCTACAATATATACATTCAACCCATTTCCCTGCTATACTTACCATAGCTCACCATAATGATGGCCAGTGTGCCATTCCGTATATACAAATCATGATTATGTAACCTTGATATTCAACTTTCACCTGTTTGTACAACTATTTTCCATCCTAGATTTTAAAATTCCCATGGTGATGGGAACACCTTGGTCACTGTCACTCGTAAATACTTGGTTGTCAACCCCTTTGATTTCCGCTCGCCGCCATTAGGTAACAATCTATAACAAATGCACATACATAGGACATTTCAATAAGGTCTCATATACCTGTAATCGATCGGTCTCTAGTCCGATCTGGTGATCTATAAGGCGAAGTGTGCTCTTTGTCATTATCTGCCAGCCATCTACTCGTCTAGCTTTCATCATCTTCCTTATCGGAGTTCGGGGAATGTAGAAAACCAGGCAACTCCTGGTTTACTGACGACCAGGATAAGGGGCTGGAGTAATCTGTAACGCTTACCGGGGTAGCCGGTCTAACGTGGTGTCCTGCCGTAGAGGCAACTGGTACGGCCTCGGGGACCGCCTCCCTAGATATCAAAAACTCTAGAGGTATTGTTGTTGGGTCCTCCGATGGGTCAGTCTCGATAGAATAACTGAGCTCCTCCTGCTCGGTCCTGGAGCCTGTGGTCCTGAATTTACCCTAGGGGCCTTCTTAGCACCCCCACTATCTGAAGCTGGCCTCTTCATCTTTCGCAATTCTGCACCTACCTACACGAAAAAGAGGTCAGAACAATCTTTCTTAGGCTCTGGCTCTATCGCACGATCTAAGACAGAAGGAAAGATAATATCCTAAATGTCCTGTAGCTTCCTGTTTATAGATGTGGTGCACAACACACCGATAAACAAGACTCTACTAGACACGGTCTGTAGACACTTCGAGGATGAACGGCTCTGATACCACTTTTGTCACGACCCATTCCCGTGGGCCATGACTAGTGCTCGAGCTGGACACCCGTATGTACCTATTTAGACATTATTAGACTGACACTATAGACAACATGGGAATCGGCATAGACCTAAAGGTTCTCAATCAATCACAACGTAATAAAATACGCAAGCCGACGAGGCTGCCACCATATATCATTATCATACGCAAACCGACAAGGCTTCCACTACATGTCAATATACTACGCAAGCCGACAAGGCTGCCATTACGTATAGATAACATATGCAAGCCGGCAAGGCTACCACAACAAACAGAAACATCCATGACAACTATGTAGACACAACTGATCATACTATATATACAACCCACACACATGTCTACAGACCTCCAAGAGTATCAACAGTGAAATATGATGGCACAGGGCCCCGTCTTACCCCTGGACAAACATATATAAATACATCAGGAGATCTGTACCCAAAATTAGAGGCTCCGGAACAACGGAGCTCTCCAAGACAGCTGAATGGAAATCCTAAGCTGGGGAATCACCGAATCGAGCGTCTGTACCTGCGGGCATGAAACGCAGCCCCCCCGAAGAAAGGGGGTCAGTACGGAATATGTATTGAGTATATAAAGCATGAAATACAGTAAAAGGGATCATAACTGAAGTAGGGAGTACAGGAGAAAAGTATAATATCCAGAATACCAAAACACTTGCCCTTTTGAAACATAAATCATGCATGTCAATATTATATGTCATACCCGGCCCATTATGGGACTCGGTGAATAAGGTCGCCACATACCATCCTTGGCGCCATAAACACATCATAACTTCATAAACACATCATAACGCCATGGACACATCATAACGCCATAAACACATCATAACGCCATCATATATATATATATATATATATATATATATATATCATATTCCGGCCCTCTAGTGAGGGACTCGGTGAACAATGCAGTGAGACTGTGCACGAAAACGTATCCTGGCTCGGGACTCAGTGAAAGATATATTGAGGCATGCACGAGCAGAGTAGTGAGAAACCATATGCAAGTTAAATCATATTTGAGACTCAATAAAATAATCAAAACGAACTATCCTTTGAAAATAAAGACAATAGTCATATCAAGTACCCTTCGAATGTCAATATGGATTATATCAAAATAGAACTTCTGGAATCATATACACGTATCAAGACATAATAAAATAGTTTCTGGAAATCAAGAACATTAGCCATCCTAGTGGCTTTAAGAATAGGAACTTCTTTGGAGTCATATATACATCGTCTGTTTGTTTCATAAAGATCATGCCAAAAAGAAGGAAGGGTTAGCTTTACATACCTGTTAAAGATTAATCGTAATCTCGTTCGCTTCGTCGCCCCTTTATTCTATTTAGTATAAAAGTAACGCTATCGTTAGTAAACTATACTTCCTAGTTCGTAAATCTGTAGCCAATCGCTTATAGAACTCACTCTTTAACTTATACTTTCTTGATTAGGGTTTTTCCTTAGTTAAGGTCTTAACGGAAATCAGGCAGGATTTCCCCTATATATTCGCCTAACCCGAATTCCCAATTATCCTCCTGTTATCACAGAAATACCAACAACAACATATGAACATAATCATACCTTCAATCCTTTCAATTCAACAAGGATAACAACATGTCCATAAAATAACACAACTTTAATTTTAACCATTTAATTCCTTCATTTTTACCATATCACCCATGATAACAACAACCATAATGCTACTTAAAATCAATTCACCATTTGTAATCAAAACAGCCCCCTACTCGGCTCAATCTACACTTCAATATCCACATAGATAACCCTTTACATTCAACACACATCTACCAAATTATACAAGTTTAAACTACCTCCAAAACATGTAGGAAAAGATAGAATCTTACCTTAATGATCTTGGTTCCTTAACGTTGCCACCTTAAATGATTCAATTCACGTTGCAACTCCTTTGAACACTTATAACTCCTTAGAATTCAAGCTTCCCAAGCCCTGTTTCACTTGAGCTCATTCTCGGCCAAAAATGACCATGGCCGAGATCTTCATTTCCCCCCCCCCCCCCCTTTCAATTTCTCTCTTTCAATCTATTTGTAATGTTGAAATGGTGATCCATGAGTTATCTTGGTGGCTTATATATGAGCTCCCCTAGGCTCTACACGTGCCCACCTAATGTGTCATCTATTATCTTTTTTTTTATGAAAACGGGTAGGGCCCACACATAGTAATTAAGTTAATTAATTTTAATTAATCACTTATTTTTTCTTAATAATCTAATCACATTTAATTAGTCCCTAATCTCTAATAATATTTCTACACTAAGTAAAATTTTATAAACAATTTGTGTTCTAATAAAAATTGAAAATTAAAAGTTCCTATTTCGTATCCGAAAATGTTCCTGTCCTTAACTTAAGTCGATTATCTTGTGAATAACTCGACGTATAAAAATACGGGATATAACAATACATATATATTTTGATAGCCGAAGGGCTTATGTATATAAAGGTAATTATGTTCAAGGTGAAAAATGGTTTTCCTATGATTTGAGTATAAGATTAATTAATGAACGCTTGATGTGTATGATGGGTAATAGTACGAGCGGTGCTCGGTGGTTAGCCCCGGGTACCCGTCATGGCCCCTAGTCGGGTCGTGACAAAAGTGGTATCATAGAAGTTCGGTCCTAGGATGTGTCTGCGAGTCGTGTCTAATAGAGTCTTGTTTATGGTGTGTTATGCGCCACACTAATAAACAGAAGGCTACAGGGCATTTAGGAGAAATGACCATCTTTCATCTTAAGAGATTGTGCGATAGAACTGTGTTATAAGATTATCTCCTCCCTAATAGTGTGTTGTGATTTCAGAAATGCCGCCAAAGGGAAAAGTTACAGCTGCCCAGAAGGACAAGACTACGATGAAAAGGCAGGTAGAAAGAGAGCCGCCAATGAATGTAGAAAAGGGAGAATCACATAATGAGGCTCCATCTAATACTTCTCCCACTCCGCCTATTATAGAAGAACAGGAAGGGGCATCAGCTCCAGTTCCTATGCCTCCAGTTCCTCCACCGGCTACATCGGGTCGAAAAGTGACCGAGGCTATTCATCTATTGACGCAGTTAGTTGCCGCCGAGGCACAACGGCAGAATGCGGGTACAAGTGATTGGGTAGCTAGTACCAGAGCTCGTCATTTCATGAGTTTAAATACTCCGGAGTTTTTCGGGTCAAAGCTGAATGAAGACCCGCAAAGTTTTATTGATGAAATATTGAGAACGTTGAAGGTTATTCATGCCTCCGAAACTGAATCTGTGGAGTTGGCATCTTATAGACTCTGAGATGTGGCGGTATTATGGTACAATAATTGGATATCATCAAGAAAAGATAATGTGCCTCCTCCCATTTGGCAAGAATTTGTAGATGCCTTCATCCGCCACTATTTGCCACCCGAGGTCCGCCGAGCTAGAGCGGATAGGTTCTTAAATCTAAAACAAGAAAATATGAGTGCCCGGGAGTAAAGCCTTCAGTTTAGTTCATTGGCTAGATATGCCGCGACTATGGTGGTCGACATGGGGGATAGAGTGCACAGATTCGTGAGTGGATTAGGGCCATATTTGTTCAAGGACTGCTTGACGGCTTCGTTGCAAGATAGGATGGATATTTCCCGCATTCAAGCCCATGCCCATAATTTAGAAGGACAACGACATCCACAAAGGGGCGATCGTGATATTGATAAAGGGTAAAGCAAGAGGGCCAGATCTATGGGGGCAGGTAGTGATTATAGAGGGGGATCGAGACAGACATATCCCAGACACTCAGGCCAGTCGGCGACTAGTACACCTCCATGATTTGCAGGTAGGAGATTTGATAGCTCCATTCCTTCAGGACAGGGTTAGAGTTCGAGAGCTTCAGGTTCCCAGTTTGGGGGTGACTATAGTCAGAGGAGACCACCAGTTCCACGATGTAGTCAGTGCAGAAAATTACATTCAGGGCCATGTCGCCAGGGCACAGATGCTTGATATGTTTGTGGACAGGCTGGGCACTTGATGCGTGATTGTCCCTCGAGGTATGGTAAAGGTGGGGTTCAGCCCATAGGATCAACAGCTGGTTCCTCTTTAGTGTGCCCGGTAGGGCAGACTTCCTCTTCAGTGCGCCCGGTAGGGCAGACTCCCCAAATTCCAGCAGGTCGAGGTAGAGGCAGAGGGGGAGCATCTACTTCAAGTGCCACTCAGCCCCGTATGTATGCTTTAGCCGGGCGACAGGATCTTGAGTCCTCCCCGAATGTGATTACAGGTATATTATCCGTATTTTCCCATGATGTGTATGCATTGATAGATTTGGGTTCTACCCTATCTTATATTACTCCGTATGTTGGTGGTCGCATTGGGGTGAAACTCGAGCCAATTAAACCTTTTGAGGTATCTACTCCGGTTGGTGATCCCGTGATAGCTAGACAAGTGTACAAAAATTATGTAATTGTGATATGCGACCGCCAGACTAAAGCTGATTTAGTTGAGCTGGAGATGTTAGATTTCGATGTGATTATGGGTATGGATTGGCTAGCCTCATGTTATGCTAATGTTGACTGCCGAATGAAAGTAGTTCGATTTCAATTTCCGGGAGGGCCCGTGATTGAATGGAAGGGTAATACAGCATCTCCAAGAAGTAGGTTTATTTATACCTTAAGGCAAGAACGATGATAGCAAAAGGCTCTATTTATCACTTAGTCCGACTTCAGGATACTGAAGCAAGGTTGCCAACTCTCCAATCCGTTCCGGTAGTGAATGAATTTCCGGATGTATTTCCAGATGAACTTCAAGGCCTTCCCCCGGAAAGAGAGATTGTTTTTGCTATTGATGTGTTGCCAGACACCAAGCCTATTTCTATTCCTCCTTACCGAATGGATCCGGCAGAATTAAAAGAATTAAAGGCACAGTTGAAAGATTTGCTTGAGAAGGGGTTTATTAGACCCAGTTCATCACCATAGGGAGCACCAGTCCTATTCGTGAGAAAGAAAGATGGTTCCTTACGGATGTGTATCGATTGTAAGCAGTTGAATAAGGTGACGATAAAGAACAAATATCCTCTTCCGAGAATTGATGATTTATTTGACCCACTACAGGGTGCCAAAAGGTTTTCCAAAATAGACTTGAGGTCAGGTTATCATTAAGTAAGAGTTAAAGAAAACGATATTCCCAAAACAGCTTTTAGAACGAGATATGGCCATTATGAATTCCGGGTGATGTCATTTGGGTTAACTAATGCTCCGGCAGTGTTCATGAATTTGATGAATAATGTGTTCAGGCCTCTCTTGGATTTATTCGTAATAGTATTCGTTGACGATATCCTGGTATACTCTCGCACAGAATCAGAACATGTAGATCATTTATGTATTGTTCTTGGAATTCATCGAACCCGAGAATTGTATGAAAAAAATTCAAAGTGCAAGTTTTGGCTGAATTCTATGACATTTTTGGGTCATGTTATTTCAGATGATGGCATTCGAGTTGATACTCAGAAAATTGAAGCTGTGAAGACTTGGCCAAGGCCTACAATGCCTACCGAAGTCTATAGTTTTCTGGGATAGGCAGGTTACTATAGAAGGTTCGTAGAAGGATTTTCCTCTATTTCAGCCCTATTGACGAAGCTAACCCAAAAGTCAGTTAAATTCCAGCGGAATGATGCTTGTGAACGCAGCTTGCAAGAGTTGAAGGACAGATTAAACACAGCCCTAGTCTTGACACTCCCAGAAGGGCCAGATGGTTATGTCATATATTGTGATGCTTCCGGTGTTGGGTTAGGATGTGTGTTAATGCAGCACGGTAAAGTCATCGCTTATGCTTCGAGGCAGCTGCAGAAACATGAAAAGAACTACCCAACTCATGATCTCGAATTGGCTGCAGTTATTCATGCATTAAAGATCTGGATAAATTACTTGTATGGTGTGCATGTTGATATCTATACAGATCACAAGAGTCGTCAATACATTTTCAAATAGAACGAGTTGAGCCTGTGGCAGAGGGGGTGGTTATAATTATTGAAAGATTATGATGTGAGCATTTTATACGACCCCGGAAAGGCAAATGTAGTAGCTGATGCGCTTAGCCGCCGATCAATGGGTAGCCTATGTGATGTTCCTCCGGAGAAGAAAGAATTAATTCATGAGCTCCACCAACTAGCTAGTCTTGGAGTACGTCGGGCAGGGATTGGTATTAATAATCCCACAGTTTCGTCCCTAAATATGGAAGTAAAAGAGCGTTAATATGAAGATCCTCAGTTGAGCCATTATAGAGACACACTTCATGAAAAAGAGAAGTCTCCATTTGAAGCTTCTATGGATAGAATTCTTAGATACTGAGGCAGGCTATGTGTTCCGAATGTTGTAGAATTACGTCATCGAATCCTCGAAGAAGCTCATTATTGTCGGTATTCTATTCACCCAGGTGCAACGAAAATGTATCATGATCTCAAGATAATATATTGGTGGGATGGCATGAAGAAAGACATAGCAGAATATGTAGCCCAATGTCCAAATTGCCAGCAAGTGAAAAGCGAACATGAAAAGCCAGGAGGGTTATTGCAGGCAATGGAAATCTCTACTTGGAAATGGGAAGTGATCAATATGGATTTTATGGGATTACCTCATTCCCGAAGCAAGTATGATTCTATATGGGTGATTGTGGATAGATTGACGAAAGCAGCTCATTTTCTTCCTGTTAGAACCACATACTCAACAGAAGATTATGCAAGGTTGTATCTCAAGGAGATTGTGCGACTCCATGGTATTCCGATATCTATTATCACAGATAGAGGAGAGCAATTTACAGCCAAGTTCTGAAAATATTTCCAAGAAGGTCTAGGTACTCAAGTAAAGCTTAGCACGACCTTTCATCTACAGACTGATAGGCAAGTCGAACGTACCATTCAAACCTTGGAGGATATACTAAGAGCATGTGTTCTAGATTTTGGTGGTATTTGGGATGACCACTTACCTCTAATCGAGTTTGCATACCACAAATAGCTACCGTTCCAGTATCCAAATGGCTCCGTATGAAGCTTTATATGGAAGGAAGTGTAGATCTCTAATTGGATGGTTTGAAATAGGAGAAGTACAACTAATAGGCCTTGATTTGATTCAACAAGCAGTAGAAAAAGTCAAGGTGATCCGAGATGGATTGTTGACAGCCCAAAGTCGCCAAAAATCTTATGCGGACAACCGCCAGCGATACTTAGAATTTCAAGTTGATGATTGGGTATTCTTAAAGGTTTCACCAATGAAAAGAGTGATGAGATTTGGTAAGAAAGGAAAGTTAAGTTCTCGATACCTTGGACCCTATAAGATTATCCGCAAGGTGGGTCAAGTAGCTTATGAATTGGACTTGCCCCTAGAACTTGAATTAGTCCATCCAGTTTTCCATGTCTCAATGCTCCGGAAGTGTGTTGGAGATCCTACGAGGATTGTTCGAGTATATGATGTTCAAGTGACAGAAAAGCTAGTCTATGAAGAAGCGCCCATTGCCATATTAGACAGGCACCATAGACTTCGAAATAAGGAAGTAGCCTTAGTTAAAGTCTTATGGCGAAATAACAACCGAGAAGAAATGACTTGGGAAGCAGAAGAGAGTATGAAATCCAAATACCCGCACTTATTTCAACCCCCAGAAGGGATCTACGATGAAACATCGGGATTATGAGGTATGTATGTTTTCTTTTTATGCATATGGGTCGTGTGTGACCAACTTATATTGCCATTGTGTTGTGGCCCTATGAGGCAATGTTATTGTGGGATGTTGTGACAGGATGGTACTGCCATATTACAAGGGAAACTCTGGCGAAATTTTCATAGAATTCCCGAGTGCTTAACATTCGAGGACGAATGTTCCAAAAGGGGGGAAAAATGTTACACCCCAGAAAAATTCCCCATTGATGCACACCTAAACTAACAAAAGGCACGAAGTATACGATATCGCAATAAGTGAGAAATGACATTTTGATGACCCTAATTGAGATTTTCAAAGACATTCGAAGTAAGAGGAGAAACTTTGCCAAGAGAGGGCAAGGCATACGTTGTGTATCGGAAAGGATTTACGAGTAACAAGTTAATGATGACTTAATGGTGTTTTGGAGAAGAGTTATAACGTCCCTTATATTGTTAATGTAGTGTTAAACAAGTGCGAAGAAGGTTCCATAAGAATTTGAGATCAAACGAAGTGACGAGAACAAAATCGGAGAGAGATAGATGTATCGACCATTACATGTTTCGTATAATGGTTCGCAGAATCGTCACAGTGAAGGTCCCTCACTGATGGGATTATATGGTCACTTATACGGACCGTATAATGGTCACAAAAGCGAGATGTTGATGGGGTAATTTCACGGTCACTTATACGGACCATATAAGTTTATACAGACCGTATAAGTGTCCGTATAATTTCCCGACGGGTAAGATTTTAAGTTTTAAATAAGAGGACCCAAGTTCATTATTTTGATTTCCCATCTTCTCATTTCTTCTCCATGACTCAAGAACTCTCTAGAACCTTCCACACTCTTCATCCAAGAGCCCAAGAGAGATTGGTGATCAACTTCATCAAACCAACAAAATTAGGTGTAAGGAACACATTAAAGTTCATCCAAGCCAAGGAATTCCAATGGAAGTGAACTAGGGTTTTGGTGCAAGAGAAATATTTCCACTCAAGGCTTATTCCTACACTATCTAAGGTAAGTTTTATGATCTTTTCATATTGTTTAAGGTAATGAGAGGTTGAAAGACTTAGTTTATGGAAGGAGATAGAAAATGGGTCACAAAGATAGGAATAATGAGATTTTGAGTAGTAGTTTGGGATGAGTCATGAATATTGATATGTTGTGAATGTAAGTATGCTATAAGTGACATTTAGAATATGAGATAAGTATTATATGTGAGAAAACGCAATAGTGAACTATGACCATGATTATGGAGGAATTGAAGTGAAATTGTGAAATGTGGATAATGTAGATGAATGATGACTGTTGCCTATAATATTGTGAATGTTGTTATGGATGCTTGGGAGTCGATATGTGATATAAGGAAATTTGTATAAACAAAGGAAATGCTGCCCAATTTCCCCTAGCTTTAAGTAAGCACGTTCTTATAATCGATTAGCTAATGTTAATGCGAACTTTCTTGAATGTAGAAACGCGAGCATCGAAGGAGAACGATCAAACGATAGAATAGCTAAACGAAAGAGGTATGTAAGGCTTATCCTTTCCTTCTAAGGCCTGACTCCTATGGCATGAATCTTCCTATTTTTCCATAATCTTCCTAAATAACGGAAATTACGAGTCCATGACTATAAAGAGCTACATACGCACATGATAAAGAAAAGAGATACGATACGAGCATGATAATGATGATGATGAGTTTAAGTATAGATAATCCTCGAGTAATATACGATGTCCATGAGGTTTATGATCCTAAGCACGGTTCCATTGATGCTTTTCCTTGTGTACACTCACCTTAAAATGTTAGTCCCCTAAAGGTGAGACATAATGATTATGATCACTCCATAATGAAATCGGGGGTTCACGACCTTATGTCACCCCGACATCACCATAGTTACCTTCAAGTTCTAATGTATGTTTTGATGATAAATGTATAATGATGCTAAGTTATGATAAGGTCATGATATGCCTATGAGATGTACAGTAATGTTAAGTTTATGATGTGCTCATGATGATACAATTCCACTGTGCCTAGATGGCCGGTCATGTCACTGCAAAGGTGGATTGCTTGGATGGGCTGTTATAAGTTGTTACATGCAAACGTTAAGGCTACAAACTATTAGAAGTAACTTGAGAATGTAGTAGCCGTATGTGAATCATTATTGCATGTTGTGAATGTGGGCTGTTTGGAATATTGTGTGGGCTGTCCGGATTGATATTGAACATATAATTATTGATGTTGGGCTGGTTGTATGTACTTGGTTTGGATACAAGAGCAAACGTCGTCTAAACATCTAGAAAGGAGTTACTAACGTTAGAATACGTTTTGAATCTCCCCGTAACTTAAACGTAGTTGTTGGCATCTCAATATAGGTTGAAGTATTATTGGGCAGCATATACATATTGTGTGACGAATAAGCGCTAAAGGTATGTGAAGCTAACCCTTCTTTCTTTTTGGCATGATCGTTGTGAAATGAATATACGATATATATACGATTTCAAAGGAAACTCCTATTCCTAGAGCCACTAGGATGGCTATTGATTTTTGATTCCCATAACTTATGTTTTGATTCATCTATATTAATGTGTACACATGATTTCAAAGATTCATTTTGATATAATCCACAGGGACATCCGAAAGGTATATGAGATGACTATTATTTGAGATTGCGAACGATGGTTCGTGTTGACTATTCTATTGAGTCTTTAAAAATGTTTTGAATTGCATATAGTTTCTCACTACTCTACTCGTGCATATCTCAATATATCTTTCACCGAGTCCCGGGCCGGGTATGTTATCGTGCACACTTTCACTGTATTGTTCGCCGAGTTCCTCATTAAAGGACCGGGTACAACATATATATATATATATATATATATATATATATATATATATATATATATATATATATATATATATATATATATATATTCTGAAGTTATGCTGTGTTACGGAGATATGCTGTGTTACGGAGATATGCTGAAGTTATGCTGTGTTACGGAGATATGCTGTGTTACGGAGATATATATTATATTCTGAAGTTATGCTGTGTTATGGCGCCGGAGACGGGGTGGCGACCTTGTTCACCGAGTCCCATAATGGGACCGAATATGATATATGATGTTGACATGCATGATTTATGTTTCGAAAGCAAGTACTTGGCATTCTAGTTATTGTACTCATTTTCTGTACTTCTTATTTCAATTATGATCCCGTTTTCTGTATTTCAAGCTTTACATACTCGGTACATATTCCGTACTGACCCCCTTTCTTCGGGGGGCTGCGTTTCATGCCCGCAGGTGCAGACATTCGCTTTGGTGATCCGACAGCTTAGGATTTTCCCCTTCTGCTATTTTGGAGAGCTCCATTGTTCCGGAGTCCAGACTTTGGTACAAATCCTTCTCGGATATATATTTATATCCCTATGTGGACTAAGGGTACGACGGGGCCCTGTCCCGTCATATGTTACGTTACTGTTGATACTCTTAGAGGTCTGTGGACATATGTGTGGGTTGCGTATGGGTTCTGTTCAACTGTGTCTATACGATGTGCTGTGGTATGATGTTCGTATATGATGGCGACCTTGTCGGCTTGCATATGATATTATTATATGATGGCAGCCTTGCCGGCTTGCATTTATATGAATATTTATGTGACAGTTCTGAGACCATGGTTTGGTCGTTATAAGATCCATATTGAGTTTGATGTGAAATGAACATATAGCTAAAGAGTATGTATACGGGTGTCCATGTCGGGCACCAGTCATGGCTTACGGGGTTGGGTCGTGACAAAAGTGGTATCAGAGCAGTTCATCCTCGGAGTGTCTACAGACCGTGTCTAGTGGAGTCTTGTTTATCGGTGTGTTGTGCACCACATCTATAAACAGGAAGCTACATGATATTTAGGATATTACCCTTCTTTCATATCTGAGATCGTGCGATAGAGCCCAATCCATAGGAAATGAAACTCCTTATACTAACCCTTAATTTCAGCTAAAGAACGGCATCGACAGAAGAGAGTGACTGATGATATTAGAAGTCACAAAGTACGCAGGTAAGCAAAGGTACGAAAGATATATGTCGAGTAAGGTATTGAAGTACGATTGAAATAAAAAAAAATGAAAATTTAAAGGCAAAGTAGACAGGAGAATTGATACAATAACGGATACGCAGAAGCAATAAAATGACAAGGAAAGTAAATGATAGATAGATTGACACAAGAAAATGGAATTAAAAGCAACCTAAAGGTGTATCAAACCTAAAGACCTCAATTAATTAACATAAACAAGCACCAACCTCTTAGGATGACCTCAAGGGAATTGAATTCCCAAGCAACCAATCCTCTCACAATCAAAGATTCAACAAGAGCCATCCATGGCCTCTCTCATAAGTTTCTCTCTCTAGAGACAACTCTCAAAATCACTCATCCTTTCTTCCAAATGTCAAAAGTCCCTAAATGAAATGAAAGACTAACTATTTATACTAACTAAATAATAGAAGACCCTATTATTACATAAATGCCATTAATGAGGCAAGGGCCTTGTTTGGCTTGTCTTGTGGAGATGGAAATCTTGAATTTCCGAATGTGGCCTCTCGTAAACATAGCCTTCCCTGCTCGGTGGCCACTTAATGCTCTTCCATCTCCCATCCGTCCTCTCCATGCTATTATCCAAACTTTGACTCCACGGGACGGTCCTCGAAATGTCTTTGAGACAACTCGGCTTGTATCAAGAATGTAACAGGTGCAGTTCGAGTTGGACATACCAGGTAAGTCCATTATTCTCATACGGTTGTTGATATTTGGAGCCCTGTGTGGCTGTGATATGATATGATATGATATGAATATATATATATATATATATATATATATATATATGTTGGCCCTGTGAGGCAGTGTTGGTATTTCCTGCGTGCAGGTTTTGAGATAATAAGAAATACAGAGGAAACTCTACCAAAATTTTCCTAGAAATAAAAATAGAATGAGATGTAGGTTTGTAACATGTCCTGAAAGGTCATGTCAATAGTAATGACAGGATTTGACTAAGTCGCGAGTACGGCTGACCTCCAGAAATAAGTTAACTGCTGAATAGATGGTAATGGTAATTATGAGGTCAGGATCAATATGGTAAAAAGGAAATGTTAAGACAATTTGGAAGGGCGTGTGATAATAAAAGATGATTTAGAAAGGGATGGAAAAATCTTAATAGAGTGTAATGTTGAGATATCAACTGATTTGATCAGTAGGGATAAATTACAATGAGTCTATAGTTAAAAGAAGTAATAATGTGATTAAGACAGGAGTACAGAGGAAAAGGAATTGTGGCGGATATGAATGTATTAATAAGACAGCTTGCGAGATATTAAGGATAGGATTGACTAGGAAGGGTAAAAGGTTAAATACGCTTACTCCACCGAGTGTAATTAACCCATAGTAAGAATCGTGAATAAGGTTAAGAAGTGTTACACTATGGGATTGAATACGAACAGGATATAATAAAATTAAGGAGGATTGTTATGAAAATAAGTAAAGACTAGTGAGGAAGTGGCCAAAGACATGACGTGATCTGTGTGACTAGAATATAATGGTAAGTGTAAAACGGAAAAGCGAGCTATAGTACAAATGAGAAAGACTTATCAAGTTCTATAGGGAAGGTTTAAAATAAAGGGTACACGATAACGAAAATGATAGCGAGTACGAGAAAAGAAAGAGTAATTGAAAGGGAAGAAATAAGAAGAAAGCGAGATGACAGTGTAGCAATAGGTTATGACATGTACAGCTGAGAACACGAGTATTATAAGTGACGGAACTGTGAAAGGACAAGTTATAGAAAGAGGAGTAAAGGGGTAGAATGAGTGCTAGAAAATGAGTGATATGATAAGAATAGACGTGGAGGAACCAAATACGCTCTGAAAATGAGAAAAAGATTATGCAGAAGTAATGTGTTCCGAAGGATACAGAGGTGGCATAAGATTCCTCATGTACAGAATAAAAGATAGACATAAACGGGAGAAATGATAAGGGAATTCTAAAGGAAGCATCCAAGATGGACGTAATTAATTGAGTACGAGCAGGGAACGAAAGGGTTATATTTATCATCTGGTACGAGTACACGACCTGAAGGCAGAGGCGCCGACTTTTCAGTCAGTGCCGGTAGTTAGCGAGTTTCCCGATGTATTCCTAGATGAACTCCCAGGCCTTTCTCCTGAGCGGGAGATAGAGTTCGCTATAGACGTATTACCGGACACTCAACCCATATCCATTCCTCCTTACAGAATGGCACCTGCAGAACTGAAGGAACTGAAGGAGCAACTGAAAGATCTACTAGAAAAAGGCTTCATCAGGCCCAGTACATCACCTTGGGGAGCACCGGTATTATTTGTAAAGAAGAAGGATGGGTCGCTGCGGATGTGTATTGATTATAGGCAGCTGAATAAAGTAACCATAAAGAACAGGTATCCTCTCCCCAGGATCGATGATCTATTTGACCAGTTGTAGGGTGCTAAGTGTTTCTCGAAGATAGACCTGCTGTCAGGTTATCACCAAGTACGGGTAAAGGAGGCAGACATTCCAAAGACTGCATTCAGGACCCGATACGGACATTACGAATTTAGAGTGATGTCCTTTGGGTTGACCAATGCTCCAGCAGTATTTATGGATCTGATGAACAGAGTGTTCAAGCCATTTCTTGACCTGTTCGTAATCGTTTTCATTGACGATATTCTGGTCTACTCACGATCAGAAGAGGAGCATGCGGATCACTTGAGAACGGTACTTAAGGTGCTCCAGCACCAGAAATTGTATGCTAAGTTCTCTAAATGTGAATTCCGGTTAACTTCAGTAGTATTCTTGGGGCATATTATTGGAGCTGACGGCGTTCGGGTAGATACGCAGAAGATTGAGGCGATGAAGACTTGGCCTAGACCTACGACACCAACTGAAGTACGCAGCTTTCTGGGGCTCGCAGGGTATTACAAAAGGTTCGTAGAGAAGTTTGCCTCAATTTCAGCGCCTTTAACAAGGCTAACACAGAAGGCAGCTAAGTTCCAGTGGACCGACGCTTGTGAGCGGAGTTTCCAATTGTTGAAAGATAAATTGACTACGGCCCCAGTTCTAACTTTTCCTGAGGGACCGGATGGCTATGTCATTTATTGTGATGCTTCCGGTGTTGGAATAGGTTGTGTGCTGATGCAGTATGGCAAAGTTATAGCCTATGCCTCCCGACAGCTCAGAAAGCATGAACGAAATTATCCCACCCATGACCTGGAATTAGCAGCGGTGATTCATCCTCTAAAAATATGGAGACATTATTTATATGGTGTGCATGTGGACATTTATACAGATCATAAGAGTCTCCAGTACATCTTTAAGCAGAAGGAGCTAAATCTGCGGCAGAGGCGGTGGCTAGAGTTGCTGAACGACTATGATCTTGACATTCTATACCACCCAGGGAAAGCAAATGTGGTAGCAGATGCACTCAGCCGTCGATCTATAGGCAGTTTTGCAGACGTACAACTAGAGCGGAAGGAGATAGTCCGTGAGATTCACCAGTTAGCTAATTTGGGAGTCCGTTTGGCTGATTCTGAAAATGGCAGGATTTCTGTTCGGGGAGTTGCTGAGTCTTCTATCATAGAAGAGATAAAGAGACACCAGTACGAGGACCCTATTCTTGTACGTCATAGGGATGCAGCTCTTCAAAAGGAAGAGACCCCATTTAAGGTTGCACCTGACGGGGTACTGCAATACAACGATAGATTATGTGTACCTGGGGTTGCAGGATTACGACAAAAAGTGATGGGAGAGGCACACTGTGCCCGCTATTCTATTCATCCAGGGTCAACGAAGATGTATCATGACCTCAGATGCATGTATTGGTGGGATGGCATGAAGAAGGATATAACAGAGTTTGTTGCCCAGTGTCCGAATTGTCAGCAGGTTAAGGTCGAGCACCAGAAGCCTGGAGGACTATTACAGGAGATGGAGATTCCGACCTGGAAGTGGGAGGTGATTAATATGGACTTCGTCATAGGTTTACCTCGCACTCTGCGAAAATATGACTCTGTTTGGGTCATGGTTGATAGGTTGACAAAGTCAGCCCATTTCCTTCCAGTCAGGACTAGATATTCAGCTGAGGATTACTCCAGGTTGTACCTTAAGGAGATAGTGAGACTTCACTAGGTTCCCACAACTATTATTTCTGATAGAGGAGCCCAGTTCACGGCTAACTTCTGGAGATCCTTCCAGGAGGGATTGGGGACACAAGTGAGTCTCAGTACGGCGTTTCACCCTCAGACTGACGGACAGGCCGAACGTACCATTCAGACACTACAAGATATGTTACGATCCTGTGTTATGGATTTCCGGAGTAGCTGGGATGATGATTTTCCACTTATTGAGTTCGCCTATAATAACAGCTACCATTCGAGTATTCAGATTGCACCGTATGAGGCCTTGTATGGGAGGAAGTGCAGATCACCTATTGGCTGGTTTGATGTTGGTGAGACCAAGTTGATAGGCCCAGATATGATTCAGCAGGCTGTTGATAAAGTGAAGCTTATCCTGGAAAGATTACTGGCGGCCCAGAGTCGGCAGAAATCATATGCGGATAATCGACGTCGACACTTAGAATTTCAGGTTGGCGACTGGGTGTTTCTGAAAGTGTCTCCCATGAAAGGTGTCATGAGATTTGGCAGGAAAGGGAAGCTAAGCCCGAGATATATTGGACCTTATCAGATTGTCCGTAGAGTAGGCTAGGTTGCCTACGAGTTAGACCTACTGGCTGATTTGGAAGCAGTGCATCCAGTCTTTCACGTGTCAATGCTTCGCAAATGTATAGGCAATCCTTCCAGGGTATTTCCCGTAGATGATGTCCAAGTGACAGAGGAACTATCCTATGAGGAGCAGCCTATAGCCATACTTGATCGGCAGGTTAGGAGGTTACGGACTAAGGACGTGGCTTCCGTCAAAGTATTATGGCGAAACAACAACAGGGAAGAGATGCCTTGGGAAGCCGAGGAGGAGATGAAAGACAAGTATCCCTACTTGTTCTCTATGCCTACAGGTAACTTCAACTCCTCACTTGATTATATTAATTGCCTGAAGAACTGTATGTTATAACGATAAGGGAGACTTCCCCAAAATTCCTATAGGACCTTACTGGACCAATTCAACATTCGAGGAAGAATGTTCTAAAGGGGGGGGGGGGGGAATATTAGACCCCGTATTTTATACATCGAGTTATTCGCGAAGGAATTGACGCGAGATAGAAATCTCGGATTTTTAATTTCTAAACTAGAACTAATCGGTTATAAATTTTTACTTAGTATAAGAATGTTGATGGAAATTAGGAACTACTTAATTGTGGTGTTAAGTATAAATTAGTGGTAACAATGAGTCAATATGAACATTAACATGCCATGTCCAAAAGATGACTCAAAGTCACCTAAAATAAGGCTATTATGGAAGACATACAAATATGCATTTAATGTTGATTCATCCACTATATTTTCAATGTATTGTGGACAATTAAATTGGAAGGAAAATACAAGTTATATTCGGCCATAAAACTGAAATTTAGAGGAGAAAAGTTGGAGCATACAATTGAATATTTGAGCATCTACTACTTTATGAAAGTATACATTATTTTAGGAAGACATCACATGGTGGAGGGATCACTTTACATTAAATATTGCTCATCCATCTTGGCATGATTACAATAGACAAAGGGTGATGTATGAATCATTCACCACACTTACAATTGTCTTGTAAAGAATTGAAAAGAATGAAGAAAGGAGAGACAAGGGAAGTAGGCTAGCCGAAAGTGAAGGGAAAGAATTAGAAAACATTTAAGTGTATGGAATGACTCATGCCATAAGTGGAGCATGGGACCAACTTGTAAGCATCAGATTTGAACCAAATAATGACCAAGAGATCAGCCATCACAATTCATTTCTACTACACAACACAAAGAAAGAAAAACCTAATTCTAGAGAGAGAGTCTCGGCCAAGGGACTGATTTTTGAGCCCTTTGAGTCTTGAACCATAAATTATTTTCCAAGGTGTTTCAACCCTTTAGAAGGTCCCTAAAACATGAAGATATTCGTTGGAGCAACAAGAACCATTTTCATATCAAGTCACCAACTCTAGCCAAGTAGAGAAGTCAAGTTGTCAAGGTAAGATCTAACTTTCTTTTCCATGCATTAAGGGTGATGTAGATGAGTAGGTATAATTTGTATGTATTAAATAAGGTGTGATGATGTTGGAACATGATAGTAACCATGAGGTTATATGTGTTGATGTTGAAGTATGGTTGTAACTTGAAGAACATGAATCGCATGCATAAAAATCATGAATGTTGGTGTTGGAATGTTGTTGTGACCGAGGGGACTGTTTTGGTGGAATTAATGAACTAATTTTCTTTAATAAATATGGATGTTACTATCATAGATCTCATGGTAAAAATAATGAAAAGAATTGGAAGGTTAAAGGTGAAGTTGTGTTAGTATGAAAATAAAGTGAATCTATGATTTTATGTGAGTGATGTTGAAGCATGTTGAAACCGTGTGTGGACTGTTTTGTGAGGAAGTTAGTGAACTGTTTTTACTTGATATTTTTATTGTTATTATCATGAAATTTATGATGGAAATGAAGGTGTTTAATGGTTGGAGTTGAAACTAAAGTCGTTTGTGAGTTGTTGTAAGGATTATGGAAATGACGATGTAGCGTAGTTGCGTATGAATTGATGTTGTACTTGTCGTGTGGATAGCTGGTCATAACTTACTGAAATTATATGAAAACAAGACATGAAATTATGTGTAAAAATCATATGTGGTTGGCTTAGTATGTTCGTAGAATTCCGAACATTGTTATGTTGTCGGTTAGGGACTGTTTTGGATGTGTTGTTGGTTAGGGACTGTTTTGGACTTGTGTTTTCATTAAGTTGGAAAGACTAATTATAAGTTAAGAGTATACATCATATTTTTAACTTATGTTTTGATTCATCTATATTAATGTGTACACATGATTTCAAAGATTCATTTTGATATAATCCACAGGGACATCCGAAAGGTATATGAGATGACTATTATTTGAGATTGCGAACGATGGTTCGTGTTGACTATTCTATTGAGTCTTTAAAAATGTTTTGAATTGCATATAGTTTCTCACTACTCTACTCGTGCATATCTCAATATATCTTTCACCGAGTCCCGGGCCGGGTATGTTATCGTGCACACTTTCACTGTATTGTTCGCCGAGTTCCTCATTAAAGGACCGGGTACAATATATATATATATATATATATATATATATATATATATATATATATATATATATATATATATATATATATATATATATATGTATATTCTGAAGTTATGCTGTGTTATGAAGGTATGCTGTGATATGAAGTTATGCTGTGTTACGGAGATATGCTGTGTTACGGAGATATATATTATATTCTGAAGTTATGCTGTGTTATGGCGCCGGAGACGGGGTGGCGACATTGTTCACCGAGTCCCATAATGGGGCCGGATATGATATATGATGTTGACATGCATGATTTATGTTTCGAAAGCAAGTACTTGGCATTCTGGTTATTGTACTCATTTTCTGTACTTCTTATTTCAATTATGATCCCGTTTTCTGTATTTCAAGCTTTACATGCTCGGTACATATTCCGTACTGACCCCCTTTCTTCGGGGGGCTGCGTTTCATGCCCGCAGGTGCAGACTTTCGCTTTGGTGATCCGACAGCTTAAGATTTTCCCCTTCTGCTATTTTGGAGAGCTCCATTGTTCCGGAGTCCATACTTTGGTACAAATCCGTCTCGGATATATATTTATATGCCTATGTGGACTAAGGGTACGACGGGGCCCTGTCCCGTCATATGTTACGTTACTGTTGATACTCTTAGAGGTCTGTGGACATATGTGTGGGTTGCGTATGGGTTCTGTTCAACTGTGTCTATACGATGTGCTGTGGTATGATGTTCGTATATGATGGCGACCTTGTCGGCTTGCATATGATATTATTATATGATGGTAGCCTTGCCGGCATGCATTTATATGAATATTTATGTGACAGTTCTGACACCATGGTTTGGTCGTTATAAGATCCATATTGAGTTTGATGTGAAATGAACATATAGCTAAAGAGTATGTATACGGGTGTCCATGTCGGGCACCAGTCACGGCTTACGGGGTTGGGTCGTGACAAAAGTGGTATCAGAGCAGTTCATCCTCGGAGTGTCTACAGACCGTGTCTAGTAGAGTCTTGTTTATCGGTGTGTTGTGCACCACATCTATAAACAGGAAGCTACAGGATATTTAGGATGTTACCCATCTTTCATATCTGAGATCGTGCGATAGATCCCAATCCATAGGAAATGAAACTCCTTATACTAACCCTTAATTTCAGCTAAAGAACGGCATCGACAGAAGAGAGTGACTGATGATATTAGAAGTCACAAAGTACGCAGGTAAGCAAAGGTACGAAAGATATATGTCGAGTAAGGTATTGAAGTACGATTGAAATAAAAAAATTGAAAATTTAAAGGGAAAGTAGATAGGAGAATTGATACAATAACGGATACGCGAAAGCAATAAAATGACAAGGAAAGTAAATGATAGATAGATTGACACAAGAAAATGGAATTAAAAGCAACCTAAAGACCTCAATTAATTAACATAAACAAGCACCAACCTCTTAGGATGACCTCAAGGGAATTGAATTCCCAAGCAACCAATCCTCTCACAATCAAAGATTCAACAAGAGCCATCCATGGCCTCTCTTATAAGTTTCTCTCTCTAGAGACAACTCTCAAAATCACTCATCCTTTCTTCCAAATGTCAAAAGTCCCTAAATGAAATGAAAGACTAACTATTTATACTAACTAAATAATAGAAAACCCTATTATTACATAAATGCCATTAATGAGGCAAGGGCCTTGTTTGGCTTGTCTTGTGGAGATGGAAATCTTGAATTTCCGAATGTGGACTCTTGTAAACATAGCCTTCCCTGCTCGGTGGCCACTTAATGCTCTTCCATCTCCCATCCGTCCTCTCCATGCTATTATCCAAACTTTGACTCCACGGGACGGTCCTCGAAATGTCTTTGAGACAACTCGGCTAGTATCAAGAATGTAACAGGTGCAGTTCGAGTTGGACATACCAGGTAAGTCCATTATTCTCATACGGTTGTTGATATTTGGAGCCCTGTGTGGCTGTGATATGATATGATATGAATATATATATATATATATATATATATATATATATATGTTGGCCCTGTGAGGCAGTGTTGGTATTTCCTGCGTGCAGGTTTTGAGATAATAAGAAATACAGAGGAAACTCTACCAAAATTTTCCTAGAAATAAAAATAGAATGAGATGTAGGTTTGTAACATGTCCTGAAAGGTCATGTCAATAGTAATGACAGGATTTGACTAAGTTGCGAGTACGGCTGACCTCAAGAAATAAGTTAACTGCTGAATAGATGGTAATAGTAATTATGAGGTCAGGATCAATATGGTAAAAAGGAAATGTTAAGACAATTTGGAAGGGCGTGTGATAATAAAAGATGATTTAGAAAGGGATGGAAAAATCTTAATAGAGTGTAATGTTGAGATATCAACTGATTTGATCAGTAGGGATAAATTACAATGAGTCTATAGTTAAAAGAAGTAATAATGTGATTAAGACAGGAGTACAGAGGAAAAGGAATTGTGGCGGATATGAATGTATTAATAAGACAGCTTGCGAGATATTAAGGATAGGATTGACTAGGAAGGGTAAAAGGTTAAATACGCTTACTCCACCGAGTGTAATTAACCCATAGTAAGAATCGTGAATAAGGTTAAGAAGTGTTACACTATGGGATTGAATACGAACAGGATATAATAAAATTAAGGAGGATTGTTATGAAAATAAGTAAAGACTAGTGAGGAAGTGGCCAAAGACATGACGTGATCTGTGTGACTAGAATATAATGGTAAGTGTAAAACGGAAAAGCGAGCTATAGTACAAATGAGAAAGACTTATCAAGTTCTATAGGGAAGGTTTAAAATAAAGGGTACACGATAACGAAAATGATAACGAGTACGAGAAAAGAAAGAGTAATTGAAAGGGAAGAAATAAGAAGAAAGCGAGATGACAGTGTAGCAATAGGTTATGACATGTACAGCTGAGAACACGAGTATTATAAGTGACGGAACTGTGAAAGGCCAAGTTATAGAAAGAGGAGTAAAGGGGTAGAATGAGTGCTAGAAAATGAGTGATATGATAAGAATAGACGTGGAGGAACCAAATACGCTCTGAAAATGAGAAAAAGATTATGCAGAAGTAATGTGTTCCGAAGGATACAGAGGTGGCATAAGATTCCTCATGTACAGAATAAAAGATAGACATAAACGGGAGAAATGATAAGGGAATTCTAAAGGAAGCATCCAAGATGGACGTAATTAATTGAGTACGAGCAGGGAACGAAAGGGTTATATTTATCATCTGGTACGAGTACACGACCTGAAGGCAGAGGCGCCGACTTTTCAGTCAGTGCCGGTAGTTAGCGAGTTTCCCGATGTATTCCTAGATGAACTCCCAGGCCTTTCTCCTGAGCGGGAGATAGAGTTCGCTATAGACGTATTACCGGACACTCAACCCATATCCATTCCTCCTTACAGAATGGCACCTGCAGAACTGAAGGAACTGAAGGAGCAACTGAAAGATCTACTAGAAAAAGGCTTCATCAGGCCCAGTACATCACCTTGGGGAGCACCGGTATTATTTGTAAAGAAGAAGGATGGGTCGCTGCGGATGTGTATTGATTATAGGCAGCTGAATAAAGTAACCATAAAGAACAGGTATCCTCTCCCCAGGATCGATGATCTATTTGACCAGTTGTAGGGTGCTAAGTGTTTCTCGAAGATAGACCTGCTGTCAGGTTATCACCAAGTACGGGTAAAGGAGGCAGACATTCCAAAGACTGCATTCAGGACCCGATACGGACATTACGAATTTAGAGTGATGTCCTTTGGGTTGACCAATGCTCCAGCAGTATTTATGGATCTGATGAACAGAGTGTTCAAGACATTTCTTGACCTGTTCGTAATCGTTTTCATTGACGATATTCTGGTCTACTCACGATCAGAAGAGGAGCATGCGGATCACTTGAGAACGGTACTTAAGGTGCTCCAGCACCAGAAATTGTATGCTAAGTTCTCTAAATGTGAATTCTGGTTAACTTCAGTAGCATTCTTGGGGCATATTATTGGAGCTGACGGCGTTCGGGTAGATACGCAGAAGATTGAGGCGATGAAGACTTGGCCTAGACCTACGACACCAACTGAAGTACGCAGCTTTCTGGGGCTAACAGGGTATTACAGAAGGTTCGTAGAGAAGTTTGCCTCAATTTCAGCGCCTTTAACAAGGCTAACACAGAAGGCAGCTAAGTTCCAGTTGACCGACGCTTGTGAGCGGAGTTTCCAATTGTTGAAAGATAAATTGACTACGGCCCCAGTTCTAACTCTTCCTGAGGGACCGGATGGCTATGTCATTTATTGTGATGCTTCCGGTGTTGGAATAGGTTGTGTGCTGATGCAGTATGGCAAAGTTATAGCCTATGCCTCCCGACAGCTCAGAAAGCATGAACGAAATTATCCCACCCATGACCTGGAATTAGCAGCGGTGATTCATTCTCTAAAAATATGGAGATATTATTTATATGGTGTGGATGTGGACATTTATACAGATCATAAGAGTCTCCAGTACATCTTTAAGCAGAAGGAGCTAAATCTGCGGCAGAGGCGGTGGCTAGAGTTGCTGAAGGACTATGATGTTGACATTCTATACCACCCAGGGAAAGCAAATGTGGTAGCAGATGCACTCAGCCGTCGATCTATAGGTAGTTTTGCAGACGTACAACTAGAGCGGAAGGAGATAGTCCGTGAGATTCACCAGTTAGCTAATATGGGAGTCCGTTTGGCTGATTCTGAAAATGGCAGGATTTCTGTTCGGGGAGTTGCTGAGTCTTCTATCATAGAAGAGATAAAGAGACACCAGTACGAGGAACCTATTCTTGTACGTCATAGGGATGCAGCTCTTCAAAAGGAAGAGACCCCATTTAAGGTTGCACCTGACAGGGTACTGCGATACAACGATAGATTATGTGTACCTGGGGTTGCAGGATTACGACAACAAGTGATGGGAGAGGCACACTGTGCCCGCTATTCTATTCATCCAGGGTCAACGAAGATGTATCATGACCTCAGATGCATGTATTGGTGGGATGGCATGAAGAAGGATATAACAGAGTTTGTTGCCCAGTGTCCGAATTGTCAGCAAGTTAAGGTCGAGCACCAGAAGCCTGGAGGACTATTACAGGAGATGGAGATTCCGACCTGGAAGTGGGAGGTGATTAATATGGACTTCGTCATAGGTTTACCTCGCACTCTGCGAAAATATGACTCTGTTTGGGTCATGGTTGATAGGTTGACAAAGTCAGACCATTTCCTTCCAGTCAGGACTACATATTCAGCTGAGGATTACTCCAGGTTGTACCTTAAGGAGATAGTGAGACTTCACTAGGTTCCCACAACTATTATTTCTGATAGAGGAGCCCAGTTCACAGCTAACTTCTGGAGATCCTTCCAGGAGGGATTGGTGACACAAGTGAGTCTCAGTACGGCGTTTCACCCTCAGACTGACGGACAGGCCGAACGTACCATTCAGACACTACAAGATATGTTACGAGCCTGTGTTATGGATTTCCGGAGTAGCTGGGATGATGATTTGCCACTTATTGAGTTCGCCTATAATAATAGCTACCATTCGAGTATTCAGATGGCACCGTATGAGGCCTTGTATGGGAGGAAGTGCAGATCACCTATTGGCTGGTTTGATGTTGGTGAGACCAAGTTGATAGGCCCAGATATGATTCAGCAGGTTGTTGATAAAGTGAAGCTTATCCAGGAAAGATTACTGGCGGCCCAGAGTCGGCAGAAATCATATGCGGATAATCGACGTCGACACTTAGAATTTCAGGTTGGCGACTGGGTGTTTCTGAAAGTGACTCCCATGAAAGGTGTCACGAGATTTGGCAGGAAAGGGAAGCTAAGCCCGAGATATATTGGACCTTATCAGATTGTCCGTAGAGTAGGCTAGGTTGCCTACGAGTTAGACCTACCGGCTGATTTGGAAGCAGTGCATCCAGTCTTTCACGTGTCAATGCTTCGCAAATGTATAGGCGATCCTTCCAGGGTATTTCCCGTAGATGATGTCCAAGTGACAGAGGAACTATCCTACGAGGAGCAGCCTATAGCCATACTTGATCGGCAGGTTAGGAGGTTACGGACTAAGGACGTGGCTTCCGTCAAAGTATTATGGCGAAACAACAACAGGGAAGAGATTCCTTGGGAAGCCGAGGAGGAGATGAAAGACAAGTATCCCTACTTGTTCTCTATGCCTACAGGTAACTTCAACTCCTCACTTGATTATATTAATTGCTTGAAGAACTGTATGTTATAACGATAAGGGAGACTTCCCCAAAATTCCTATACGACCTTACTGGACCAATTCAACATTCGAGGAAGAATGTTCTAAAGGGGGGGGGGGGAATGTTAGACCCCGTATTTTATACGTCGAGTTATTCGCGAAGGAATTGACGCGAGATAGAAATCTCGGATTTTTAATTTCTAAACTAGAACTAATCGGTTATAAATTTTTACTTAGTATAAGAATGTTGATGGAAATTAGGAACTACTTAATTGTGGTGTTAAGTATAAATTAGTGGTAACAATGAGTCAATATGAACATTAACATGCCATGTCCAAAAGATGACTCAAAGTCACCTAAAATAAGGCTATTATGGAAGACATACAAATATGCATTTAATGTTGATTCATCCACTACATTTTCAATGTATTGTGGACAATTAAATTGGAAGGAAAATACAAGTTATATTCGGCCATAAAACTGAAATTTAGAGGAGAAAAGTTGGAGCATACAATTGAATATTTGAGCATCTACTACTTTATGAAAGTATACATTATTTTAGGAAGACATCACATGGTGGAGGGATCACTTTACATTAAATATTGCTCATCCATCTTGGCATGATTACAATAGACAAAGGGTGATGTATGAATCATTCACCACACTTACAATTGTCTTGTAAAGAATTGAAAAGAATGAAGAAAGGAGAGACAAGGGAAGTAGGCTAGCCGAAAGTGAAGGGAAAGAATTAGAAAACATTTAAGTGTATGGAATGACTCATGCCATAAGTGGAGCATGGGACCAACTTGTAAGCATCAGATTTGAACCAAATAATGACCAAGAGATCAGCCATCACAATTCATTTCTACTACACAACACAAAGAAAGAAAAACCTAATTCTAGAGAGAGAGTCTCGGCCAAGGGACTGATTTTTGAGCCCTTTGAGTCTTGATCCATAAATTATTTTCTAAGGTGTTTCAACCCTTTAGAAGGTCCCTAAAACTTGAAGATAGTCTTTGGAGCAACAAGAACCATTTTCATCTCAAGTCACCAACTCTAGCCAAGTAGAGAAGTCAAGTTGTCAAGGTAAGATCTAACTTTCTTTTCCATGCATTAAGGGTGATGTAGATGAGTAGATATAAGTTGTATGTATGAAATAAGGTGTGATGATGTTGGAAAATGATAGTAACCATGAGGTTATATGTGTTGATGTTGAAGTATGGTTGTAACTTGAAGAACATGAATCGCATGCATAAAAATCATGAATGTTAGTGTTGGAATGTTGTTGTGACCGAGGGGACTGTTTTGGTGGAATTAATGAACTAATTTTCTTTAAAAAATATGGATGTTACTATCATAGATCTCATGGTAAAAATAATGAAAAGAATTGGAAGGTTAAAGGTGAAGTTGTGTTAGTATGAAAATAAAGTGAATCTATGATTTTATGTGAGTGATGTTGAAGCATGTTGAAACCGTGTGTGGACTGTTTTGTGAGGAAGTTAGTGAACTGTTTTTACTTGATATTTTTATTGTTATTATCATGAAATTTCTGATGGAAATGAAGGTGTTTAATGGTTGGAGTTGAAACTAAAGTCGTTTGTGAGTTGTTGTAAGGATTATAGAAATGACGATGTAGCGTAGTTGCGTATGAATTGATGTTGTACTTGTCGTGTGGATAGCTGGTCATAACTTACTGAAATTATATGAAAAGAAGACATGAAATTATGTGTAAAAATCGTATGTGGTTGGCTTAGTATGTTCGTAGAATTCCGAACATTGTTATGTTGTCGGTTAGGGACTGTTTTGGATGTGTTGTTGGTTAGGGACTGTTTTGGACTTGTGTTTTCATTAAGTTGGAAAGACTAATTATAAGTTAAGAGTATACATCATATTGTATGTTGGATGGGCTGTTATAAGTTTTTACATGCAAACGTTAAGGCTACAAACTATTAGAAGTAACTTGAGAATGTAGTAGTTGTATGTGAATCGTTATTGCATGTTGTGAATGTGGGCTGTCTGGAATATTGTGTGGGCTGTCCGGATTGATATTGAACATATAATTATTGATGTTGGGCTGGTTGTATGTACTTGGTTGGGATACAAGAGCAAACGTCGCCTAAACATCTAGAAAGGAGTTACTAACGTTAGAATACGTTTTGAATCTCCCTGTAACTTAAACGTAGTTGTTGGCATCTCAATATAGGTTGAAGTATTATTGGGCAGCGTATACATATTGTGTGGACGAATAAGCGCTAAAGGGGGGGAGAATGTTAGACCCCGTATTTTATACATCGAGTTATTCGCGAAGGAATTGACGCGAGATAGAAATCTCAGATTTTTAATTTCTAAACTAGAACTAATCGGTTATAAATTTTTACTTAGTATAAGAATGTTGATGGAAATTAGGAACTACTTAATTGTGGTGTTAAGTATAAATTAGTGGTAAAAATGAGTCAATATGAACATTAACATGCCATGTCCAAAAGATGACTCAAAGTCACCTAAAATAAGGCTATTATGGAAGACATACAAATATGCATTTAATGTTGATTCATCCACTACATTTTCAATGTATTGTGGACAATTAAATTGGAAGGAAAATACAAGTTATATTCGGCCATAAAACTGAAATTTGGAGGAGAAAAGTTGGAGCATACAATTGAATATTTGAGCATCTACTACTTTATGAAAGTATACATTATTTTAGGAAGACATCACATGGTGGAGGGATCACTTTACATTAAATATTGCTCATCCATCTTGGCATGATTACAATAGACAAAGGGTGATGTATGAATCATTCACCACACTTACAATTGTCTTGTAAAGAATTGAAAAGAATAAAGAAAGGAGAGACAAGGGAAGTAGGCTAGCCGAAAGTGAAGAGAAAGAATTAGAAAACATTTAAGTGTAAAGTTAATGGAATGACTCATGCCATAAGTGGAGCATGGGACCAACTTGTAAACATCAGATTTGAACCACATAATGACCAATATATCAGCCAACACAATTCATTTCTACTACACAACACAAAGAAAGAAAAACCTAATTCTAGAGAGAGAGTCTCGGCCAAGGGACTGATTTTTGAGCCCTTTGAGTCTTGATCCATAAATTATTTTCCAACGTGTTTCAACCCTTTAGAAGGTCCCTAAAATGTGAAGATAGTCTTTGGAGCAACAAGAACCATTTTCATCTCAAGTCACCAACTCTAGCCAAGTAGAGAAGTCAAGTTGTCAAGGTAAGATCTAACTTTCTTTTCCATGCAATAAGGGTGATGTAGATGAGTAGATATAAGTTGTATGTATGAAATAAGGTGTGATGATGTTCGAACATGATAGTAACCATGAGGTTATATGTGTTGATGTTGAAGTATGGTTGTACCTTGAAGAACATGAATCGCATGCATAAAAATCATGAATGTTGGTGTTGGAATGTTGTTGTGACCGAGGGGACTGTTTTGGTGTAATTAATGAACTAATTTTCTTTAATAAATATGGATGTTACTATCATAGATCTCATGGTAAAAAGAATGAAAAGAATTGGAAGGTTAAAGGTGAAGTTGTGTTAGTATGAAAATAAAGTGAATCTATGATTTTATGTGAGTGATGTTGAAGCATGTTGAAACCGTGTGTGGACTGTTTTGTGAGGAAGTTAGTGAACTGTTTTTACTTGATATTTTTATTGTTATTATCATGAAA
The DNA here is from genome assembly GCF_019175385.1 of Lycium barbarum. Classification (NCBI taxonomy): domain Eukaryota; kingdom Viridiplantae; phylum Streptophyta; class Magnoliopsida; order Solanales; family Solanaceae; genus Lycium; species Lycium barbarum. The sequence goes on from NC_083345.1 coordinate 69,146,660, forward strand.
TTTATGATGGAAATGAAGGTGTTTAATGGTTGGAATTGAAACTAAAGTCGTTTGTGAGTTGTTGTAAGGATTATAGAAATGACGATGTAGCGTAGTTGCGTATGAATTGATGTTGTACTTGTCGTGTGGATAGCTGGTCATAACTTACTGAAATTATATGAAAAGAAGACATGAAATGATGTGTAAAAATCGTATGTGGTTGGCTTAGTATGTTCGTAGAATTCCGAACATTGTTATGTTGTCGGTTAGGGACTGTTTTGGATGTGTTGTTGGTTAGGGACTGTTTTGGACTTGTGTTTTCATTAAGTTGGAAATACTAATTATAAGTTAAGAGTATACATCATATTTTATGTTGGATGGGCTGTTATAAGTTGTTACATGCAAACGTTAAGGCTACAAACTATTAGAAGTAACTTGAGAATGTAGTAGCCGTATGTGAATCATTATTGCATGTTGTGAATGTGGGTTGTTTGGAATATTGTGTGGGCTGTCCGGATTGATATTGAACATATAATTATTGATGTTGGGCTGGTTTTATGTACTTGGTTTGGATACAAGAGCAAACGTCGCCTAAACATCTAGAAAGGAGTTACTAACGTTATAATACGTTTTTAATCTCCTCGTAACTTAAACGTAGTTGTTGGCATCTCAATATAGGTTGAAGTATTATTGGGAAGCGTATACATATTGTGTGACGAATAAGCGCTAAAGGTATGTGAAGCTAACCCTTCTTTCTTTTTGGCATGATCGTTGTGAAATGAATATACGATATATATATGATTTCAAAGGAAACTCCTATTCCTAGAGCCACTAGGATGGCTATTGATTTTTGATTCCCATAATTTATGTTTTGATTCATCTATATTAATGTGTACACATGATTTCAAAGATTCATTTTGATATAATCCACAGGGACATCCGAAAGGTATATGAGATGACTATTATTTGAGATTGCGAACGATGGTTCGTGTTGACTATTCTATTGAGTCTTTAAAAATGTTTTGAATTGCATATAGTTTCTCACTACTCTACTCGTGCATATCTCAATATATCTTTCACCGAGTCCCGGGCCGGGTATGTTATCGTGCACACTTTCACTGTATTTTTCGCCGAGTTCCTCATTAAAGGACCGGGTACAATATATATATATATATATTATGCTGTGTTAAGAATTTATGCTGTGATATGAAGTTATGCTGTGTTACGGAGTTATGCTGTGTTACGGAGATATATATTATATTCTGAAGTTATGCTGTGTTATGGCGCCGGAGACGGGGTGGCGACCTTGTTCACCGAGTCCCATAATGGGGCCGGATATGATATATGATGTTGACATGCATGATTTATGTTTCGAAAGCAAGTACTTGGCATTCTGGTTATTGTACTCATTTTCTGTACTTCTTATTTCAATTATGATCCCGTTTTCTGTATTTCAAGCTTTACATGCTCGGTACATATTCCGTACTGATCCCCTTTCTTCGGGGGGCTGCGTTTCATGCCCGCAGGTGCAGACATTCGCTTTGGTGATCCGACAGCTTAGGATTTTCCCCTTCTGCTATTTTGGAGAGCTCCATTGTTCCGGAGTCCAGACTTTGGTACAAATCCTTCTCGGATATATATTTATATGCCTATGTGGACTAAGGGTACGACGGGGCCCTGTCCCGTCATATGTTACGTTACTGTTGATACTCTTAGAGGTCTGTGGACATATGTGTGGGTTGTGTATGGGTTTTGTTCAACTATGTCTATACGATGTACTGTGGTATGATGTTCGTATATGATGGCGACCTTGTCGGCTTGCATATGATATTATTATATGATGGCAGCCTTGTCGGCTTGCATTTATATGAGTATTTATGTGACAGTTCTGAGACCATGGTTTGGTCGTTATAAGATCCATATTGAGTTTGATGTGAAATGAACATATAGCTAAAAAGTATGTATACAGGTGTCCATGTCGGGCACCAGTCACGGCTTACGGGGTTGGGTCGTGACAAAATGCTTCTACTCTTAAAAGTTAAGCAGGTTATATTTTCATCTTATGTCTTATGATTTCTCTGTTATGTTCATTTCATCCATGCCTTACATACTCAGTACAATATTCGTACTGACGTCTGTTTTCTTTGGACGTTGTGTTCATGCCCACAGGTAGGCAGGGAGGTGATCCAGACTCGTAGGAGCTACTAGCAGACTTTGAGAGCACCCCATTATTCCGGAGGTGCCATTGATTTATCCTTTTGTGTATATGTATATATATATATATATATATATATATATATATATATATATATATATATATATATATATATATATATATATATATACGTTTTGGGCATGACGGGGTCTTGTCCCGTCCATATGTCTAGCACTCTAGTAGAGGCTCGTAGATACGCATGTGTGGGTAGTATGATCTCACGATTTTTCCCACGTGTATACATATATATTTTGATAGCCGAAGGGCTTATGTATATAAAGGTAATTATGTTTAAAGTAAAAAATAGTTTTCCTATGATTTGAGTATAAGATTAATGAATGAACGCTTGATGTGTACGATGGGTAATGGTACGAGCGGTGCTCGGTGGTTAGCCTCGGGTACCCGTCGTGGCCCCTAGTCGGGTCGTGACATATATCAAGATCGATACCCATGATCATACAGTTTATCTGACGGGGACACAACCTTGGTTCTTTTTACCCATATATTTACAACTTTAAATTTCTAGTCACTTTAAATTAGTCCACAAACCAAAACAACTATAAAACCCTTTTTCTGGAATACACCAGGACCGCAAGATTAGTATAATACTTGTTTAGTAAAATTTTCATGTCATATTCTCTGTGGGATTCGACCCCAACCTCGTTGGGTTACTATATTTGACATCATCGTCTTTACGCTATTAAAAGTGTAAATTTGAGCGTATCAATACTACCTTGCTGTACTCTTTTATTGAGTGCAGAGTTCGTGGCAGGTTCCTCCTCCGTACCTCTTGACTGATTCCGAGGCTAAGCCTGCACAATTTCCAGGGTAAGCATTGGATGGATCTCGCTCTCCGAAAACTCCTCTATATTACTTGTCTTATTTCCTATTCTGAGACAATATCAGTATTCTTGAATAGTATTATTCAGACTTTGTATTAGTAGCTCTTGTACTATTCAGACCAGATCCCGGGGATTATGTATTAGTATTTCGCTTGGTCATCTTCACCTTTCGACACCAAACAAACCCTTTAGTCCTAGGCTAACCGCCATGTAAACTCAACCATAACGCACCCAAAAAGGCAACAACGAAGGGGACAGAGGAAGGATACTCACGACATAGCAGCTAGAAAGAAAGGTCGAGCAAGGTTTAGATTTTCATTTAGGTTTCAGTTTGAGTTTTTTTTGGGTGGTCGGATTTTGATTTTTATTCCATAACTGAACCGCGTCTGTCTCTGTATTGCAACGCTGGATGGGAGTTATTTAATATATTATCGGAAAGGGATTTGTTTCGTTGAAGGTCCAATTTCTGTCCATTCTATATTTCCTATTTTATCTCTTACATGAAGACTGAATGCAAAAGATTTGTATCCCTTATTTGCTTATAATATTTTGAGGCGAACTTTTGTTCTCATATGAAACTGCTTATACGATTGTTATTAATCCACATATCTATACTTGATTAGCTACATTTTTATTTATCAAACTTTCTAGGTTTTGTGTAAATTCCATGCTTAGATTTAAAATTCATAATGTTTGGATATGTTTTACTTCTGAAATATTAATTTATTTTATTAGTGCTTGATGATTCCATATGCTTGAGGGTATTAAACTGCTTAAGAGAATTCAAGTCCATATGCTTGAGGGTATTAAACTGCTTAAGAGAATTCAAGTAGGATTTTGAGTTAATTTATTTGGATATATTAATGAACAATGGGAAAGAATTAAATGGCCCATGTTATGCTTTTGAATTAGCATATTTTCATTTTAACATATGGTATTGGATCTGATTATACTTATTTTTCGAGACAAAGACATAAATGGCCATCTAGGTGAAATTATTGACACCAGATGACCCAAAAAGCTTAAAAACCATTTTTAGCCTTTGCAAAATAATGTTATTTCGTAACCTTTTTTCAACTATTTCTCACATATGTATAGAAACTGTATCATTGTTGTATATAATATTTATCACTACTATATGTATAGAAAATGTATCATTATCGTATAGAATATGTATCCCTATAGTAGATGTATAGAAAGTATATCATTGTTTGTGTATGATAAAATATATAATCAACATAGAATCAGTGTATAAACTATACACACTAATGACACACATATTATACACTATTTACACAAAGACATGGATTAGTGGATTAAAAATGCAGACCACCAGAAAAGTTTTTCCGGCCAGATCTGTATTAAATGATCAGATCTTCATTGTCACCAATTTAAACCCACCAACAAGTTGTATGTTACCATAATCATCACAGTGTGCAATTATTTTGCTGAATTTGGTATAGAAATATTCCCCAAGTATATGCCTTTTTAAATCATTGTATTTCTTTTCTTTATCTTCTTTTATTACCTCTTTCTCCTTTTCTCCCTTGTATTGATGTTAGGTTTAAGAGAAAAATATTTATGCATATTTGATATTTTTAACAGAGTCTTTTAGTTTAAGATGTGAAGAAAGAGAAATTTATAACAAAGGCTTCTAGTTCAAGTGCTTAAAAATGGAAGAAATCTACAATTGTTACTGAAATTGGCTTCAAGAAAAATGCTCTCTAGCCCTACGAATAGAATAACCCTAAACTAGAGATATCCTGCCGCACATAGCCACTTCAGCTAGCGGCCAACCTCTTCCGGGAACTAGTTTGCCTGTAAACATCACTAGTGATGCTGATTTCCCAACCCTAAATAACCAAAATCCTATTACAATTAGAAAAACTGTCACGACCCAATATACAGTCGTGATGGCACCCACACTATCCCCCCTGGTAGGCGAATCATCCCCTTAATTCATTAGGTATTCAATTATGAAAAGAGTTAAACAACAAGATCAAATAATAATAATTCTAAGTCAATACCACAAATATAAAGTGCAGAAGATACTAAGTCATAATACAATCCCAGAAATGAAGTCATCGTACAAGAACAACTAACCAACGATGTCTAAGAGTAAATACATATGTCTAAAATTCAAATGAAAATATATAATGGAATAGTAGTAGACAAACAGGAAGGAACTCTGGGATGCATGGCAGGTAGGTGCTCACCCTCGGGATCTTGGCAAGAAATGGCCTCCAGGCTAGAAAGGGGGTCAGGAAGAAGGTCCTGCCTCAAAATCTGCAATCAGGAAAAGTGCAGCAAGAGTAGTATCAGTACACACAAGTATTGGTAAGAATCATAGGCCGACTAAGATTAGTTTACACATACAAGCACAAAATCGATAAGATAAACCGATAGGCACAAATAACCAATTAAGTCACAAAAGATCACATAACCGAATCATCGCCTAAGGTGAAGCACCTAAACACAAGTCTTCCAAGTTTCCAATATTGCCTCAAAGTAACCACAATCACAAATACAACCAACAAATCCAGTCAATCGATGTAAAATGTGATGATGATATATGCAATGCAATGAAATGGACGTTATGCAATGCAATGGCCAATATCTCAACCTGTACACACATGCTCCGGACGGAATATCGACGCCTCGTCAGTCATGACCCACGGGGGACCCATGGCATCAATATACCACTCACTCTTGAATGTGCCAGCGGATCACGAGCACATATACCTTCTGCTCTGGAACAACCTCGTATCACGGATTCACATAATGCTTACATCAAAGTGCCACATTTTCTTTCATAGTTGCCATAAGTCTTTCATCATCAGTACCATATTGCTTTCATTAAATCATTTCCATACCATTTCCATCATGTATGAGTGTATGAATGCAAGAATGCTAAATCGAATCCAATCAATACCAATGTAACATGCTATGGAGATCACAAACACCATAAGCCACATCAAAGCTTGCATAAATCGTAACAACCATGAAAAGGGAATCAACATCGAGTTTCAATCACCATAGTGAATCTATCAAATCACATCACTCCAACCACATCAACAAGCATACCATAAGTCACAATGCGTAAAATAACGGCGACAATCCCATATAATCTGAAGTCATACCAACCTAAAAGTATATCAATACCAACATTATGCCCGAATACCTAATCATGCTTTCTACCATCAATTCTACGCATACATATGTTTCACTAATCGAAGTCTAACTAAAGTAAGCCGTAACCTACCTCGATTGCCGAACAGGAGCCACGAACTACTTCACCCGGGCTTTCCCTTTTCCAAGTATCTTAGAATGATCGAAGGCTAACAATTACCAATTCTAAGTAAGTAAATGACCAAAAAATAATCAACAATTTGGAAAAAGAATCGGGTGTGAAAGTCACCCAAAAATCCCCGAAATACCCCTAACAAATCACAAGGGAAAAAACAAAAATTGAGGGCAAAATTCATTACTCAAGGTCTAGTTATTATTATCCTTAATTTCATGGAATTCTAACCACAATTTGTTTCTCAATTTCATCAATTACACCAAAATCCCTAGAAGTAACCCTAAATTTCATAATTGATTTCTCGAAGCAAAGGGAGATTTAAGCCTAGAATCTAATTTCCTCATGATTAGATAGTAGGAAATAGTGATTAACTCAATCTTTACTCAATTAGATAAAAAGGGTTTTAATATCACAAGTCTAGATTTTCATAACCATCTTCACCATAGTTCATGATCACCATGGATGCTAATAAATAAAGAATAAACTAATAGAATAAGGCATAAAGAAGTCCTTATTTGTTTATATTAAGATTAAGACGTCTGAATCTAAATGCACGTCTGAATGATTAAGATGTTGTTCCTAGATCTGAAGGCTGAATGATTAAGACTGATTGTTTTCAATATCTGAATGTGCATAATGTATTTATTTAAACATTGTAAATCTACAATTCAAATAAGAAAAGTAACTAGGTAATAGAAAATAAATAAAAATTTAATAAAATGAAAATATTATTTGATAAAAAATGAAACATTTACGTTTGTTAGTAATAATGGAGATGTTTATAGTGATGGTGGGTGGTGGGGTTTTTTTGGGGGTGGGGTGGGGTGGGGGGATGGTGGTAGTGCGGTAGTGTGGTGGGTGGTGGCGAGGTGGGTTTGTGAGAGGGGTGGTTGGGGGTAAGGTAGGTGGGTGGTGAGGGGTAGGGTGAGGGTGTTGAATGGAGTGGGGGTTGGGTGGTGGTGGGTGGCTGGGTTTGTGGGTTGGGGTGGTGTTGGTAAGTGGAGGGGTAGGGCTGGGGCGTGGGTACTGGAGGGTTGTGGTGGGTGGGTTATGAGGTAGGGAGGTTGGGTGGTGGTGGGTGTGGGTGGTGGGGGTGTGGGGGTTGGGGTGCAGGTGGGAGGTGGAGCCGGTGTTAAAATTACCCATACAAAATACCTCTTAATTATATTAAGACTTTGTTTAAGATCTTAATGATTAAGACCTATTCAGACCAAATAAGTGCTTAGATCTTAATGTAAACAAATGCACTAAATGGCCTAAGGCCTGAACTATTCAGATTCAGACCTCCATTAAGTGCAAACAAATGAGGCTTTACCCCAAGATGATTGCACTATGCTTCTTTAGAAATCGTTCACATTACTCCGTAGGATTAGGTTTTTGGTGAATAGGAATAATGATGCGAAGTTGGGGAATGAAATAAAGTTTCTGTTCAGCGGTAATCGCTGGGGCGAAAGGAATCTGGGTTTCACGATCCCGCCTAGAGGATACTCATCCGCTGGGGTGGAGATCATTAAATGATTCAAATTTTCGCTCCTGCGGGCCAGGTATCGCTTGGGTGGACCTACAAGAGCGAATCCACTCTGTTGGGGCGAGACATCAGAAACCAAAAAATTCTAGCTTCACCAAGTTTCAACCCAAAATTTCGACATCCATCTGATACCTACCGGATACAAACCAAACATGCGGACACAAGTAAAAACATGTTATTAACCCATCCGTGACCTTGGAATTCCCAACGGAGGTCACCTTGACTCAGTTAACTGCCAAACGACTAAAATTAAGTTTCTAACCAAGTACCCCAAAACTCCCCTGAAAGCCTGAAGAATTGAACCAGCCACCCCACCAAGTCATAAACAACACTCCGGACCTCATAGAATCGACGTATAGCTGAAAAATGTCTGTTTACCCAAAAGTTAACTATTGGTCAAACGCTTTCACCTAAGAGTTCTAATTCTTTCAACTTTCACTAGAAATGCCTGAAGACCTCGGGAACTGGGTTGACAGAGGTAATATGGTCAAAACACGTATAACAAGAGAACGGGTTGTTACTGTCACGCTCCAAAACCCACTCTAGACATGACCGGCATCCGACGTCCAGAATAACATCGGAAGACCTAAACGACACAATTATAACACTTGAACCCGCCAATTTCAACATTCACCTCCAACAGTTTATAAAATAAAGGTAAAAAAATCATATGTATATGTCACGACTCGTCTGGGGCCATGACGGGCACCCGAAGCTGACTACCGAGCACCACTCATTCTACTAGTCACCATACTTATCCTACATTCATTTATTAGCCTCACACTTCTAGTCATAGGGAAAATCATTATCACTTCAAAGAACATATCTATTTTCATATACGTGAGCCTCTCGGGCTATCAAAATAATATATAATATACAATGAGGTCATCATGGTACATCTATTACCCAAACATACGTATCTACGAGCCTCTACTAGAGTACTAGACATAAGGACGGGACAGGACCCCGTCGCGCCCAAATATGTACACAAAGAATATCTCAAAATAGCACCTCCGAAAATAATGGAGTGCTCTTGTAAGTCCGCTGATCAGCTCCTATGAATCTGGGCCACCTCCCTGTCTACCTGTGGGCATAAACAAAGCGTCCAAAAAGGAAGGACGTCAGTAAGAACATTGTACTATACTAAGGTATAAACAATATTAACATATCGACGAAACAAAGGGACATCAAGTGAGGAATAACCTGTAACTAACTGTCACTTAAGATTGAAATAATGCATGCTAACTTACTTCATAAATATTATCATATCGTGTATGCATATATACATAAGCTACCCGACCATATAGGTACGGTGTGATCATCATTAGCTTGCGTCCAGGCCTCCCACGTCGGGGTAAACATCTCATGCCGCCCACTAGTGGTGTCTGCCCATGCCATCTGGACATGGTATATACGCCGTCTGCCTTAGCGGTGTCTGCCCCGGCCATATAGGCACGGTGTAATATCATCATCATATACCTATCATGATTCATGCATAAAACTCAAATACAACTATAACTCTATCAGGGTGTCGTAAGGTCGTGAACCCCCAATTCCATTATGGAGTATTGATAAGCATTTTGCCTCACCTTGAAGGAACTAGCATTATAAGATGAGTGTAACACAATGAACAACATCAAAGAAGCATAATTAGGATCATTAGCTTCGTAGAAACATCATATCATGGGATATAGAATCTTTAGACTTAATCTCATCATTATCATTATCATACCCGTAAAATATCTCTTTCCTTTATCTCATGTGAAGCTCTTTATAATCTTATTACTCATAATTTTCGGAATGTAAGAAAGTCATGGAAAAATAGGAGGATTCATGCCATAGGAGTCATTCCTTAGAAAGAAGGGACTAGCCTTACATACCTTTTTGTTTAGCTAGTTTATCACTTGATCATTCCCCTCCAATATTCACATTTCTACCTTCAAGAGAGTTCGTACTAATATTAGATAATCGATAACACAAACATGCTTGAACTAAAGCTGGAGAAAATTGAGCAGAACCTCCTTTGTTTATACAACTTTCTCCATATCGTATAATAACTCCCAAACGTTAATAATAACATTTATCATATCATAATCAACAATATTCCTCGACCACACATTATTCAACTCTCCTACTTCCATTTTAAGGGCCTCCATAACCATGGTCATAATACAACATTACCTTCGTCCTCATATAATTCTTCTTCCATACTCTTAATATCATTTATAACAGAACTATACTCGTAACATATAAAGAATCATGATTCATACTAAGCTACTAATCAACAATGTCACTATTCTTATATTTGTAACCTATTTTTTATTTCCTTCCATAATCCAAGTCTTTCAACCCCTCAATAGTATAAATGACATGAATTGATCATAAAACTTACCTTTGATTGAGTAGGAATAGGTTTCGGATAGAAATACTACACTTGAAGAAAACCCTAGCTTCAGCTTCCAAGAGATTCTTGACTTCAAACAACCCTAGAGAGCTCCCTTACACTTGATTTCCTTGGTTTGATGAAGTTGATCTTTGATTTTCCTTGAAACTGTGTTGATGAAATATGTAGAACCCTCTAGAAGTCTTGAGAGAAGTGGAGAAATGGAAAGAATGAGAAAATGAAAGTGGGAACACATTTATGTACTTGAAATTTACTTAGCCCGTCGGGTGTTATACGGACACTTATACGGTCCGTATAACATTGTACGGTCCGTATAAGTGACCGTGGTTCACCATCATGGAAAACATCCTTCCTGTTGGGTTATACAAACCCCTTATACGGACCGTATAAAGTTATACGGACCGTATAAGTGGTCGTATAATTCCACTTTCCCGAAATTAGTTCCGTCGTTTCGTTTCATCTCCAATCGTTGTGGAACCTTCTTAACTCTTGTTTAACACTTTATTAGAAATCTAAGGAGAATTATAACTTCTTATCAAGACATTATTAAATCTCCATTAGCTCGGTACTTTACTAAACTCTTCCAAACACAACGTATACTTCGCCTTTCTTGACGAGCTTTCTTCTCTTGCGTCAAACGTCTTTGAAATCTTAGTTAAAACCATTAAATACTACTTCTTACTTGTAGAAATCATGTACTTCTTTTCCTGTGTTAGTCTACTTACTGTGCAATGACATGAAATTTTCCGGGGTGTAACATTCTTCCCCCCTTTAAAAACATTCATTCTCGAATGTTAAGTTCTCGGGAATTTTTTGAAAATTTCGCCAGACTTTTTCCAGTAATATGACGCTACCATCCTGTCACAACAGCCCATAATAACATTACGTCACAGGGCTACAACACAATAGCAATAAATTATGGCCACACACGACTAAAAGCATGAAAAGAAAACATACATACCTCATAATGCTAATGTCTCATCTTGAATCTCTTCTGAGGGTAGAAATAAGTGTGGGTACTTAGACTTCATATTATTTTCCGTTTCCCAAGTCATTTCTTCTCGGTTATTATTTGTCCATAAAACCTTGACTGAAGCTACTTCTTTGTTTCTAAGTCTCCGTACTTGCCTATCTAGTATAACAATGGGTACCTCTTTATAAGCCAACTTTTCTGTCAGTTGAAAATCATCAATCGACATGATTCTAGTTGGATCTCCAACACATTTACGGAGCATTGATACATGAAAAACTGGATGGACCGCTTCAAGTTCCGGGGGTAAATCCAGTTCATATGCTACTTGGCCTATCTTGCGAACAATTTTATAAGGTCCTATGTACCGAGGACTTAGTTTTCCCTTCTTACCAAACCTCATCACGCCTTTCATTGGTGATACCTTTAGGAATACCCAGTCATCAACTTGGAATTCTAAGTCTCGCCGTCAGTAGTTCGCATAAGATTTCTGGCGACTTTGGGCTGTCTCTAATTGATCTCGGATAACCTTGACCTTTTTCACCGCTTGTTGAATCAATTCTGGACCTATTAATTGTGTCTCCCTGACTTCAAACCACCCAGTTAGGGATCTACACTTTCTTCCATATAGAGCTTCATACGAGGCCATTTGAATACTGGAATGATAGCTATTGTTGTATGAAAACTCGATAAGTGGTAAATGTTCATCCCAATTGCCTCCGAAGTCTAACGCACATGCTTGTAACATATCTTCCAAGGTCTAAATAGTGCGTTCGGCTTGCCCATCTGTTTGGGGATGAAATGCTGTGCTAAGCCTTACTTGAGTACCCAAACCTTTTTGGAAAGACTTTCAGAATTTGGCTGTAAATTGCGCTCCTCTATGTGTGACAATAGACATCGGTACACCATGGAGTCGCACTATCTCCTTAAGATATAATCTTGCATAATCTTCTGCTGAACATGTGGTTCTAACTTGAAGAAAATGGGCTGATTTCGTGAGTCTGTCCACGATCACCCATATAGAGTCATTCTTGTTTCGGGAGCGAGGTAATCCCACAATAAAATCCATATTGATCACTTCCCATTTCCAGGTTGGAATTTCCATGGCTCGCAACAAACCTCCTGGCTTTTGATTCTTAATTTTCACTTGTTGGCAATTTGGACATTGAGCTACAAATTCTACTATGTCTTTCTTCATTGCATCCCACCAATACATTAGCTTGAGATCATGGTACATCTTTGTCTCTCCTGGGTGAATAGAATACCAAAAATAATGAGGTTCTTCCAAAATTCAACGACGTAATTCCGCAACATCCAGAACACATAGCCTGTCTCGGTATCTAAAACCTCTATCTATAGAAATTTCAAATGGAGACTTCTCTTTCTCATGAAATGTATCTCTATAGTGACTCAACGGAGGATCTTCATATTGACGCTCTTTCACCTCCACATCTAAGGATGAAATAGTTGGATTATTAATATCGATTCCTGCACTGCCTGAATCAATTAGACGAACTCCGGGGCTGGCTAGCTGGTGGAGCTCACAAATTAATTCTTTATTCTCCGGAGGGGCCTCACATAGACTACCCATTGATTTGCGGCTAAGTGCATCAGCCACTACATTCGCTTTCCCGGGGTGGTATAAAATACTCACATCATAATCTTTCAATAATTCTAACCACCGCCTCTGTCAAAGATTTAACTCCTTCTGTTTGAAGATATATTGGAGACTCTTGTGATCGGTATAAATATCAACATGAACGCCATACAAATAGTGTCTCCACAACTTTAATGCATGGATAACCGCAGCCAATTCAAGGTCATGGGTCGGATAATTCTTTTCATGTTGCCGCAACTGCCTTGAAGCATAGGCGAAGACTTTACCGTGCTGCAACAACACACATCCTAACCCAACACCAGAGGCATCACAATACATAACATAACCATCTGGCCCTTTTGGGAGTGTCAGGACTGGGGCTGAAGTTAATCTATCCTTCAATTCTTGGAAACTGCGTTCACAAGCATCAGTCTGTTGGAATCTTGCTGACTTCTAAGTTAGCTCTGTCAATGGTGCCGAAATAGAGGAAAACCCTTCCACAAATCTTCTATAGTAACCTGCCAATCCCAGAAAACTACGGACTTCTGTAGGCGTTGTAAGCCTTGGCCAAGTCTTCATAGCTTCAACTTTCTGTGTCTACTAGAATGCCATCAGCTAAAATAATATGGCCCAGAAAAGTCATAGAATTTAACCAAAACTCACATTTCAAAAATTTTGCATACAACTCAGGAGTTCGAAGAATTCCAAGGACAATACGCAAATGGTCTGCATGCTCTGATTCTGTCCGAGTATACAAGAATATCATCAATGAACACGATCACGAACAGAGCTAAGAGAGACTTGAATACATTATTCATCATATTCATAAACACTACCGGAGCATTAGTCAACCCAAATGACATTACCCAAAATTCATAGTGGCCATATCTCGTTCTGAATGTTATTTTAGGAATATCTTTCTCTCTAACTCTCACTTGATGATAACCTGACCTCAGATCTATTTTGGAAAACCACTTGGCACCCTGTAATTGGTCAAACAAATCATTGATTCTCGGGAGAGGATATTTATTCTTTATCGTCACCTTATTCAGCTGTCTATAATTAATGCACATCCGTAGGGAACTATCTTTCTTTCACACAAATAGAACAGGTGCGCCCTACGGTGATGAACTGGGCGTAATAAATCCCTTCTCAAGCAAATCCTTCAGTTGTGCCTTTAGCTCTTGAAATTTTGCAGGAGCCATTCGGTAAGGAGGAATAGAAATAGGCTTGGTGTCCGGTAACACATCAATAGCAAAATCAATCTCTCTTTCTGGAGGAAGGCCTGGGAGTACATCTGGAAATACATCCGAAAATTCACTCACTACCGGGACGAATTGAAAAGTCGGTGACTTTGCTTCAGTCTCATGAACTCGAACTAGGTGATAAATGTAGCCTTTTGTAGGAAATAAACCTACCTTGCCTTAAGGTAGGAAATAAACCTACCTCGAGGTGACGCTGTATTACCTTTCCATTCAAGCACGGGTTCTCCCGGGAATTAGAATCGAACTACTTTCATTCGGCAATTGACATTGGCATAACAAGAGGCCAACGAATCCATACCCATAATAACATCAAAATCTAACATTTCCAGCTCAATCAAATCAACAATGGTCTGACGATTACATACCAGAATTATACAACTCTTATGTACTTGTCTAGCTATTACGGGATCACCAACCGGAGTAGATACCTCAAAAGGTTCGATTGGCTAGGGTTTCACCCCAATACGACCAGCAATATAAGGAGTAATATAAGACAACGTCGAACCCGAATCTATTAATGCATAAACCTCATGAGAGAATATAGATAATATACCTGTAACCACATCTGGGGAGGACTCAAGATCCTGTTATCCGGCTAGAGCATAAATACGGGGCTGGGTACCACCTGAACTGGACGTTCCCCCTCTTCCTCTACCTCGACCTGCTGGAATCGGGGGAGTCTGTCCTATCGGGCGCATAGAAGAAGAACCCGCCGCTGATCCTGTGGGCTGAACCCCAACTCTACCGCTCATCGATGGATAATTTCGCATCATATGCCTAACCTGGCCACAGGCATAGCAAGCATCTGAACCTCGGCGACACTGTCCAGAATTTAATCTACCGCACTGGCTACATCGCGGTACTGGTGGTCTCCGCTGTCTATGATCACCCCAAAATTGAGAACCTGAGACTCTTAAACTCTGACCCTGTCTTGAATGAATGGGGCAATCAAATCTCCTGCCTGCAAACCGAGGAGGTGCACTAGTCGCCAACTGGCCTGAATATCTACAATGTGACTGTCTCGATCCCCCTCTATAGTCGCTACCGACACCAACAGATCTGACCCTCTTACTCTGCCCCCTATCAATATCGCGCTCACCCCTTCGCGGATGCTGCTGCTCTTCTATGTTGTGGGTATAGGCCTGAATACGGGAAATATCCATCCCTTCTTGCAATGAAGCTGTCAGGAAATCTTTAAACAATTGTGGCCCTAAGTCACTTACAAACCTATGCACTCTATCTCTCATGTCGGCCACCATAGTCGGAGCATATCTAGCCAATGAATTTAAGTGAAGGTTATACTCCCGAGCACTCATATTCCCTTGCTTTAGATTCAAAAACCTATCAGCTCGGGCCCTTCAAACCTCGGGTGGCAAATAGTGGCGGATGAAGCCATCTATAAATTTTTGCCAAACTGGAGGAGGTGCGTTCTCTTTTCTTGAAGATATCCAATTATTATACCAAAGAACAGCCATATCCCGGAGTCTATAAGATGCCAACTCCACAGATTCAGTCTCGGAGGCATGGATAATTTTTAATGTTTGCAACATCTCATCAATAAAGCCTTGCGGGTCTTCATCCGGCTTTGACCTAAAAAAATCTGGAAGGTTTAAACTCATAAAGTCCCGGGCTCGAGTACTAGCCGCTCTGTCACTTGGACCCGTACTCTTCCGCTGTGCCTAAGCGGCAACTAATTGTGTCAATAAATAAATAGCTTTAGTCATTTGTTGACTCGAAGCAGCCGGTGGAGGAACTGGAGGCATAGGAGCTGGGACTAAAAACCCCTTTTGTTCTTCTAGAACATGCGGAGTGGAAGAGGTATTAGATAGAGTCTCATTATGTGATTTACCTTCTTCTACATTAGTTGGCGGCTCCCTTTCTATCCGTCTTTCTGTCGTAGCCTTGCTCTTCTGAGCGGCTGTGGATTTTCTCTTTACCGGCATCGCTGAAATCATAACACACCACTAGGGAGGAGACAATCTTATAACATGGCTCTATCGCACGACCTAATAAGAAGAAGAATGGTCATTTTTTTTCTAGATGCCCCGCAGTTTCTTGTGTTACACCCTCGAAAAATTCCCCGTTTATGCACACCTAAACTAACGAAAGGCACGAAGTATACGGTATCAAAATAATTGAGAAATGACATTTTGATGACCTAATTAAGATTTTCAAAGACATTCGAAGTAAGAGGAGAAAGTTTGCCAAAAGAGGGCAAGGCATACGACGTGTATCGGAAAGGATTTTACGAGTTATATGTTAATGATGATTTAATAGTGTGTTGGAGAAGAAGTATAGCATACCTTAGATCGTTAATGAGGTGTTAAACAAGTGTGAAGAAGGTTCCATAAGGATTTGAGATCAAATGAAGTGACGAGAACAAAATCGGAGAAAGATAGATTATACGACCAATTATACTAGTGGGCAGCATGAGATGGTTACCCCGGACGCGGGAGGCCTGGACGCGGGCTAATGATTATCACACCGTACCTATATGGTCGGGCAGCTTATACATATATGCATACATGATATGATGATGATTATGGAGTAAGCCAGCATGCATTATTTCTTTTATAATTGATAGTCAGTTACAGTTTGCTCCTCATTTGATGCTTCCTTATTTCATTGAGGTATTATTATTGTTGATGCCTTACATACTCAGTACAATGTTCGTACTGACGTCCGTTTTCTTTGGACGTTGTGTTCATGCCCACAGGTAGGCAGGGAGGCGATCCAGACTCGTAGGAGCTACTAGAAGACTTTGAGAGCACCCTATTATTCCGGAGGTGCCATTGATTTATTCTTTTGTGTATATATATGTTTTGGGCATGACGGGGTCCTGTCTCGTCCATATGTCGAGTACTCTAGTAGAGGCTCGTAGATACGTATGTGTGGGTAGTATGGTCTCACGATTTCATACATATATTGTATGTACATTATTTTTATAGCCGAAGGGCTTATGAATATAAAGGTAATTATGTTTCAAGTGAAAAAATGGTTTTCCTATGATTTGAGTATAAGATTAATGAATGAACGCTTAATGTGTATAATGGGTAATGGTAGGAGCGGTGCTTGGTGGTTAGCCCCAGGTACCCGTCATGGCCCCTCGTCGGGTCGTGACAAAAGTGGTATCAGAGCAGTTCAGTCCTAGGAAGTGTCTATGAGCCGTGTCTAGTAGAGTCTTGTTAATGGTGTGTTGCGCGCCACACTAATAAATAGGAGGCTACAGGGCATTTAGGAAAAAATGACCATCTTTCATCTTAAGAGATCGTGCGATAGAGCAGTGTTATAAGATTATTTCCTCCCTAATAGTGTGCTATGGTTTCAGAAATGCCGCCAAAGGGAAAAGCTACAGCTGCCCAGAAGGGCAAGACTACGATGAAAAGGCTGGTAGAAAGAGAGCCGCCAATGAATGTAGAAGAGGGCGAATCACATAATGAGGCTCCATCTAATACTTCTCCCACTCCGCCTATTATAGAAGAACATGAAGGGGCATCAGCTTCAGCTCCTATGCCTCCAGTTCCTCCACCGGCTACTTCGGGTCAACAAGTGACCGAGGCAATTCATCTATTGACGCAGTTAGTTGCCGCCCAGGTACAGCGGCAGATTGCGGGTCCAAGTGATCGGGGCAGCTTGTACCAGAGTCCATGATTTCATGAGTTTGAATCCTCCGAAGTTTTTCGGGTCAAAGCCGAATGAAAACCCGCAAAGTTTTATTGATGAAATGTTAAGAACATTGAAGATTATTCATGCCTCTGAAACTAAATCTGTTGAGTTGTCATCTTATAGACTCCGAGATGTAGCGGTATTATGGTACAATAATTGGATATCATCAAGAAGAGAGAATGCGCCTCCTCCCATTTGGCAAGAATTTATAGATGCCTTCATCCGCTACTATTTGCCACCCGATGTCCGCCGAGCTAGAGCGGATAGGTTCTTAAATCTAAAACAAGAAAATATGAGTGCCCGGGAGTATAGCCTTCAGTTTAATTCATTGGCTAGATATGCCCCGACTATGGTGGCCGACATGGGGGATAGAGTTCACCGATTTGTGAGTGGATTAGGGCTGCAATTGTTCAAGGACTGCTTGACGGCTTCCCAAACAATCTCAGTACATATGGCGCAAGACGATTCCACATATCGAGGTCGGAATGGGATCGGGTGTTTTCGGTTGCAAGATGGGATGGATATTTCCCGCATTCAAGCCCATGCCCAGAATTGAGAAGGACAACAACATCCGCAAAGGGGTGATCGTGATATTAATAGAGGGCCAGATATATGGGTGTCGCTAGCGATTATAGAGGGGGATCAAGGCAAACATATCCCAGACACTCAGGCCGATCGGCGACTAGTGCGCCTCCACGATTTGCAGGTAGGAGATTTGATCGCTCATTTCGTTTAAGACAGGGTCAGAGTTCGAGGGCCTGCAATTCCCAGTTTGAGGGAGATTATAGCCAGAGGAGACCCCTAATACCGCGATGCAGCCAGTGCGGTAGATTACATTCCGGATAGTGTCGCCAAGGTTCAGATGCTCGCTATACCTGTGGCCAGGTTGGGCACATGATGCGAGATTGCTCGTCGATGAGTGGTAGAGTTGGGGTCAAGTCCATAGGAACAGCGGCTGGTTATTCTTCAGTGCACCCGGTAGGGTAGATTCCTGAGATTCCAGCAAGTCGAGGTAGAGGCAGAGGGGGAGCATCTACTTCAGGTGTCACTCAGCCCTGTATGTATGCTTTAGCTGGATGACAGGATCTTGAGTCCTCCCCGGATGTGGTTACAGGTACATTATCCCTATTTTCCCATGATGTGTATGCATTGATAGATCCGGGTTCTACCCTATCTTATATTACTCCGTATGTTACTGGTCGTATTGGGGTGAAACCCGAGCCAATTAAACCTTTTGAGGTATCTACTCCGGTTGGTGATCCCGTGATAGCTAGACAAGTGTACAAAAATTGTGTAATTGTGATATGCGACCACCAGACTAAAGCTGATTTAGTTGAGCTGGAAATGTTAGATTTCGATGTGATTATGGGTATGGATTGGTTGGCCTCATGTTATGTTAATGTTGATTGCCGAATGAAAGTAGTTCGATTTCAATTTTCGGGAGAGCCCGTGCTTGAATGGAAGGGTAATACAGCATCTCCAAGAGTTGGGTTTATTTCCGACCTTAAGGCAAGAAAGATAATAGCTAAGGGCTATATTTATCACTTAGTCCGAGTTCATGACACCGAAGCAAAGTTGCCAACTTTCCAATCCGTTCCGTTAGTGAATGAGTTTCAGGATGTATTTCCAGATGAACTTCCAGGCCTTCCTCTGGAAAGAGAGATTGATTTTGCTATTGATGTGTTGCCGGATACCAAGCCTATTTCTATTCCTCCTTACCGAATGGCTCCGGTAGAATTGAAAGAGCTAAAGGCACAGTTGAAATATTTGCTTGAGAAGGGGTTTATTAGACCTAGTTCATCACTATGGGGAGCACCAGTCCTATTCGTGAGAAAGAAAGATGGTTCCTTACGGATGTGTATCGATTATAGGCAGTTAAATAAGGTGACGATAAAGAACAAATATCCTCTTTCGAGAATGATGATTTATTTGACCAACTACAGGGTGCCAAGTGGTTTTCCAAAATAGACTTGAGGTCAGGTTATCACAAAGTGAGAGTTAAAGAAGAAGATATTTCCAAAACAGCTTTCAGAACGAGATATGGCCATTATGAATTCCGGGTGATGTCATTTGGGTTAACTAATGCTCCGACAGTGTTCATGAATTTGATGAATAATGTATTCAGGCCTCTCTTGGATTTATTTGTAATAGTATTCATTGACGATATCCTGGTATACTCTCGCACAGAATTAGAACATGCAGATCATTTACGCATTGTTCTTGGAATTCTTCGAACCCGAAAATTGTATGCAAAATTTTCAAAGTGCGAGTTTTGGCTGAATTCTATGACATTTTTGGGTCATGTTATTTCAGATGATGGCATTCGAGTTGATCCTCAGAAAATTGAAGTTGTGAAGACTTAGCCAAGGCCTACGACGCCTACAGAAGTCCATAGTTTTCTGGGATTGGCAGGTTACTATAGAAGGTTCGTAGAAGGATTTTCCTCTATTTCAGCCCCATTGACGAAGCTAACCCAAAAGTCAGCTAAATTTTAGTGGAATGATGCTTGTGAGCATAGCTTTCAGGAATTGAAAGATAGGTTAACTTCAACTCTAGTCTTAACACTCCCAGAAGGGCCAGATGGTTATGTTGTATACTGTGATGCTTCCGGTGTTGGGTTAGGATGTGTATTGATGTAGCACGGTAAAGTCATTGCTTATGCTTCGAGAAAGCTGCGGAAACATGAAAAGAACTACCCAACTTATGATCTCTAATTGGCTGCAGTTATTCATGCATTAAAGATGTGGAGACATTACTTGTATGGTGTGCATGTTGATATCTATACAGATCACAAGAGTCTTCAATAAATTTTCATACAAAAGGAGTTGAATTTGCGGCAGAGGCGGTGGTTAGAATTATTGAAAGATTATGATTGAGCATTTTATACCACCCCGGAAAGGCAAATGTAGTAGCTGATGCGCTTACCCACCGATCGATGGGCAACCTATGTGAAGTTCCTCCAGAGAAGAAAGAATTAATTCATGAGCTCCACCAACTAGCTAATCTTGGGGTACGTCTAATTGATGCAGGTAGTGCAGGGATTAGTATTAATAATCCCACAGTTTTGTCCCTGAATATGGAAGTAAAAGAGCGTCAATATGAAGATCCTCAGTTGAACTGTTATAGAGACACATTTCATGAAAAAGATAAGTCTCCATTTGAAACTTCTATGGATGGAATTCTTAGATACCGAGGCAGGTTATGTGTTTCGAATGTTGCAGAATTACGTCGCCGAATTCTAGAAAAAGCTCATTATTCTAAGTATTCTATTCATCCAGGAGCAACAAAGATGTACCATGATCTCAAGTTAATTTAGTGGTGGGATGGAATGAAGAAAGACATAGCAGAATTTGTAGCTCAATGTCCAATCTGCCAGCAAGTGAAAATCGAACATCAAAAGCCAGGAGGATTATTACAGGCAATGTAAATAGGCTTGGAAATGGGAAGTGATCATTATGGATTTTATTGTGGGATTACATCGTTCCCCAAGAAAGTATGATTCTATATGGGTGATTGTGGATAGATTGACGAAAGCAGCTCATTTTCTTCCTATTAGAACCACATACTCAGCAGAAGAATATGCAAGGTTGTATCTCAAGGAGATTGTGCGACTCCATGGAATTCTGATATCCATTATCACAGATAGAGGAGCGCAATTTACAGCTAAGTTCTGGAAATCTTTCCAAGAAGGTCTAGGTACTGAAGTAAAGCTTAGCACGACATTTCATCCGCAGACTGATGGGCAAGCCGAACGTACCATTCAGACCATGGAGGATATGCTAAGAGCATGTGTTCTAGATTTTGGTGGTAGTTGGGATTACCACTTACCCTTAATCGAGTTTGCATACAACAATAACTACCATTCCGGTATCCAAATGGCTCCGTATGAAGCTCTATAAGGAAGGAAGTGCAGATCCCCAATTGGATGGTTTGAAATAGGAGAAGTACAGCTAATTGGCCCTGAGTTATTTCAACAAGCAGTAGAAAAAGTCAAGGTGATCTTTCGTGTATATATATATGTTTTGGGCATGACGGGGTTCTGTCCCGTCCATATGTCTAGTACTCTATTAGAGGCTCGTAGATACGTATGTGTGGGTAGTATGGTCTCACAATTTTCTATATATATTGTATGTACATTATTTTTATAGCTGAAGGGCTTATGTATATAAAGGTAATTATGTTTCAAGTGAAAAAATGGTTTTCCTATGATTTGAGTATAAGATTAATGAATGAACGCTTAATGTGTACGATGGGTAATGGTAGGAGCGGTGCTCGGTGGTTAGCCCCGGGTACCCGTCTTGGCCCCTAGTCAGGTCGTGACATCTTGTTTATAAGTGTGGCACGCTTTATACCCATAAACGAGACTTTGCTGGACACGGCTCGTAGACACACCCCAGGATAGAACTGCTCTGATACAACTTTTGTCACAACTCGCCTGGGGCCATGACTGGCACTCGGAGCTAACTACTGAGCACCAATCATTCAACTAGTCATCATTCTTATCCTACATTCATTTATTATCCTCACACTTCTATTCATAGGGAAAACCGTTATCACTTCAAAGAAAATATCTACTTTCATATATGTGACCCTCTCAAGCTATCAAAATCATATATAATACACAATGAGGTCATAATGGTACATCTATTACCCACACATACGTATCTGCGAGCCTCTACTAGAGTACTAGACATAAGGATGGGACAGGACCCCGTCGTGCCCAAATATGTACACAAAGAATATCTTAAAATAGCACCTACGGAAATAATGAAGTTACTCCTGTAATTTCGCTGATTAGCTCCTATGAATCTGGGTCATCTCCCTGTCTACCTGTGGGCATGAACGCAGCGTCCAAAAAGGAAGGACGTTAGTAAGAACATTGTACTGAGTATGTAAGGCATAAACAATAATAACCTATGGATGAAACAAAGGGGCATCAAGTGAGGACAAACCTGTATCTGACTGTCACTTAAGATTGAAATAATGCATGCTAACTTACTTCATAAACATCATCATTTTGTGTATGCATATATACATAAGCTGCGTCTAGGCCTCCCACGTCCGGGGTAAACATCTCATGCCGCCCACTAGTGGTGTCTGCCCATGCCATTTGGACATGGTGTATACGCTGCCCGCTTTAGCGGTGTCTGCCCAGCCATATAGGCATGGTGTAATATCATCATCACATACCTATCACGAATCATGCATAAAACTCAAATACAACTATAACTCTATCGGGTTGACGTAAGGTCGTGAACCCCCAATTCCATTATGGAGTATTCATAAGCATTCTGCCTCACCTTGAAGGAACTAGCATTATAAGGTGAGTGTAACACAATGAACAATATCAAAGAAGCATAATTAGGATCATTAGCTTTGAAGAAACAACATATCATGGGCTATAGAATCTTTAGACTTAAACTCATCATCATTATTATCATACTCGTAACATATCTCTTTCCTTTATCTCATGTGAAGCTCTTTATAATCATAGACTCATAATTTCCGGAATGTAAGAAAGTCAGGGAAAATTAGGAGGATTCATGCCTTAGAAAGAAGGGACTAGCCTTACATACCTTTTTATTTAGCTACTTTATCACTTGAACATTCCCCTCCAATATTCACGTTTCTACCTTCAAGAGAGTTCGTACTAATATTAGATAATCGATAACGCAAACATGCTTGAACTAAAGCTAGAGAAAATTGAGTAGAATCTCCTTTGTTGATTCAACTTTCTCCATATTGTATAACAACTCCAAACGTCAATAATAACAATTGCCATATCATAATCAAAAATATTCCTCAACCACACATTATTCAACTCTCCTACTTTCATTTCAAGGGCCTCTATAACCATGGTCATAATACAACATTACCTTCGTCCTTATATAATGCTTCTTCCATGCTATTAATATCATTTATAACAAAACTATACTCGTAACATATAAAGAATCATGATTCATACTAAGCTACTACTCAACAATATCACTATTCTCATATTTGTAACCCATTTTCTATTTCCTTCCATAATCCAAGTCTTTCAACCCCTCAATAGTATAAATGACATGAATTGATCATAAAACTTACCTTTGATTGAGTAGGAATGGGTTTTGGACAAAAATACTACACTTGAAGAAAACCGTAGCTTCAACTTCCAAGAGATTCTTGACTTCAAACAACCCTAGAGAGCTCCCTTACACTTGATTTCCTTCGTTTGATGAAGTTGATCTTTGATTTTCCTTGAAACTGTGTTGATGAAATATGTAGAACCCTCTAGAAGTCTTGAGAGAAGTGGAGAAGTGGAAAGAATGAGAAAATGAAAGTGGGAACACATTTATGTACTTGAAATTTACTCAGCCCGTCGGGTGTTATACGGACACTTATACGGTCCGTATAAGTGACCGCGGTTCACCATCATGGAAAACATCCTTCCTGTTGGGTTATACGGACCGTATAAGTGGTCGTATAACTCCACTTTCCCGAAATTAATTCTGTTGTTTCGCTTCATTTCCAATCCTTATGGAACCTTCTTAACACTTGTTTAACAGTTTGTTAACAATCTAAGGAGCATTATAACTTCTTCTCAAGACATTATTAAATCGCCATTAGCTCGGTAATTTACTAAACTCTTCCGAACACAACGTATACTACGCCTTTCTTGACGACCTTTTTCTCTTGCGTCAAACGTCTTTGAAATCTTAATTAGAACCATTAAATGCTACTTCTTACTTGTAGAAGCATCGTGTACTTCTTTTCCTGCGTTAGTCAACTTACTGTGCAACGACCTGAAATTTTCCTGGGTGTAACAGTATATGAATTAAATCAGCGGAAATCATTATAATTTAAATAATCCAACCAAAACATGATAGTGTGCCCGAAAGAGTTAAACAACAACTCTTCCTCTACCCACATTCGATTGTATACTAAGGAGCTTCTAAGAATAGGGAATAAATGTCTAATTCATCGGGACGCGGCCCGGAAACTAATATAAATAATTGGAATTAAATAAATAGGGTTTCCCAAGAATGAATGTGTGGGATCACAAAATCAGCAGTAACTACAAGTCCTTCCTAAACGCCCGGAGTGTCAAGAACCTGCTCTTCTCTATTACCTAACATACCATCCAAAACAACAATGGTATGCTTGAGTACTTCGTACTCAGTGAGTGCCTCGAGGACAATCAGTAATAAGAAAATCGAGTACATAATACATAAAGAAATCAGTCTTGAAGATCATGAGAAACCAATGTAAGAACAGTTATTCAGTTTGTGTATATCAATAAGCATTATCAAAACCGATTATAAGGCCTCTTGTCAAGTCTTCAAATATGCCTTTCAATTGATCATAATTAACGACAACAAATCCATGAGAAAATAAGAATATCACACATACCAATACTTGCCCAAGAATCAAGCACATCGAAGGGGTGATCATAGAGGTTCCCTTGTCACAGCGCACCACACCGGAATATGGAATTCTCGGTGGCTATCCATCCTCCCGAATAGCTATGCATTAACCGCACTCCCCGTAGCGAACCCGGTAGTGGCCACTCTTCCTCCCGAATGGCTAGGCAATTAGCACACTAGGATCCATAGTGGCTACCCTTCCTCCCGAGTAGCTAGGCCAAACACAACAACAAAGTTCATAGCATAGAAGCCTATTCACAATTTTTCTCAAGGTATGTCACACCATCAATTAACATTAAGGTTCATTAAGCCATATCGTAAAGATAAATCATTTCAATGAATGTCTTAAAAACGTTTACACTTCTTTAACCAAGATTTCAATGTCATAATTCTTCATGAAAACATTAATACTAATCCTTAGCCATCATTATTGATTATCTCTTATAGAGGAAAACCGATTATGATTTCATATGCGTATATAGAGGATAATAGAATCAAGGTTTAATGTGGGCTTGTCCCCTCACGCGCACCAACCATAATCAAAGCAAGGAATTAGGGTTTTGCATGAGAAATTCACCTCTTTATTCAATAAATAACCTTTGAGAAGAAAACATATATACATGATAAGGTTTTTAAAAGAGAGACGTACCTTTGTATGTTAAAAAAAGTTTAACAATTCACTTTTCTAGTGAAGAACACCCAAACCCTAGCTTGAATCACTTTAGGAAGAATATGTTGCAAACCCTAGGTTTTTATCACAAGAATCCTGGGTTTGATGTTAGGATTGATAATCAATGATTAAGATGTTCTTACCTTAGTGTTGGAGCCCTAGAGAAATATTTTCATCCTTAGGGTGTTTGAGAGTGAAAAGAATCGAAGAAAAACTAAAATTTTGCAACTTACATAATTTCAGCCCGCCAGCCACAGACGATGGTACAAAAAAGTCATGAAATTTTCAGTGAGCAACTTTCTCTTCCTCACAATCGACGGTGCAAAGGACGGAGCGTCGAACAGAACGACGGTACAAAGGACGACCGTCAAACCTCCTTTTCGTGAAACTGTAGAGAAATTTCATTTTGACCATTTCCTCTTGGGTCATTAGCGTAAAGTCATGCACGTAACCCAACATATAAGATTCCAAAGGACTCATACAATGCTTTCACACTCTATATGGATTTATGGGATGTTACATTATCCCCCTCCCCCACCCCTTAAAATTCATTCGTCCTCGAATGAGAATAATAGTCTAGAAAAAAATTCACTAAACCACACGTTGCTTCGAACAAACACAACGATTCATCCATAAGTAATTTAAAATGCTAGCTCATACCTATAATAAGGAACAAGTGAGGATATCTCTTCTTCATGTCCTCCTCTGCTTCCCAAGTAGCTTCTTCAGTATTATGGTTTCACCACAAAACTTTAACCGATGCAACATCCTTTGTTCTCAACCTTCTAACTTGACGATCTAGAATCCGAACCGGTTTTCTTCATAGGTTAACCCTTCATTAATTTCAATCTCTTCATGGTTCAACACGTGGGAAGGATCAGGTTTTTATAACCTCAACATCGAAACGTGAAATACCGGATGCACCATGGCCATATCAGATGGTAACTTCAATTCATAAGCCACCATCCCAATTTTCCTAACAATCTCGTAAGGGCCAATGAAACGGAGACTGAGTTTCCCCTTTTTACCAAACCACATTACTCCCTTCATCAGCGACACTTTCAAGAACACCTTGTCAGCGATAGAAAACTCTAGCTCACGCCGCCTCATATCCGTATAGAACTTTTGTCTACTCTGAGCTGTCTTGAGCCATTGCACAATAAGATCAACCTTCTCAATTGCTTCATGAACTAAATCCAGACCCAACAACTCCACTTCAGTTGGTTCAAACCAGCCAACTAGAGACCGACAAAGCCTCCCATAAAGAGCCTCATAAGGAGCCATTTGAATACACACTTGATAGCTATTGTTGTAAGCGAATTCCACCGGGGTAGGTGTTCATCCCAACTTCCTCCAAAATCGATTGCACAAGCTCGTAGCATATCTTTCAAAGTTTGAATAGTTCTTTCCGCCTGCCCGTCAGTTTGAGGATGGAAGGCAGTGCTAAATTTTACTCTAGTTCCCAACCCTTCCTGAAAGGATGTCAAAAAATGAGTAGTAAATTGTGTACCTCTATCAGATATAATCGATGTCGGAACACCATGCAATCTAACTATCTCTTTTAGATATAACTTGGCATACTCCGCTGCGATATATGATGTCTTCACAGGGACAAAATGGGCAGACTTTGTGAGTCTATCGACAATAACCAAAATCCAGTCAAACTTGGCCTTTGTGTGGGGTAACCCTAGAACGAAATCCATATGGATCTCCTGCCACTTCCACTGCGGAATCTCGATATTCTGAGCCAGGCTTCCAGGCCTTTGATGTTCAGCCTTTACCTGTTGACAGTTTAAACACTTAGCCACAAAGTTAGAGATATCAACCTTCATGCTCTTCCACCAATAGTGTTGTTTCAAATCCTTATACATTTTGGTGGATCCCGGATGAACCGAATACTTGGAACTATGAGCTTCCATCATTAATTCTTGTCGAAGACCATCAACATCAGGAACACACAATCGTCCTTCCAACCGCAGAATACTATCACCAGTACCAAAAGTAAATGAAGTGTACTCACCCCTTTCCAGTGCATCTCTTAGCTTTGCCAAAAGTTCATCATCATATTGCTTGGATTTTATCATTTCCACCACGTCAGACCGTGATGGCCTGATTACCACTAACTCTCCATCTATGGTTTCATCAAGTCTGACCCCAAGACTGCCAAGTCTTCGAATTTCCTTCCCTATGGGCATGTGATGTGCACACAAATAAGCCAACGCGCCCATAGATTTTCTATTCAGAGCATCCGCAACCACATTAGCCTTACCAGGATGATACAAGATATTCAAGTCGTAATCTTTCAACAACTCCAACCACCTCCTATGCCTGAGGTTCAACTCTCGCTGCTTGAAGATATATTGCAGACTCTTGTGATCAGTAAAAACATCACAATGCTCACCATACAGATAATGACACCAAATTTTCAAAGCAAATACCACAGTAGCCAACTCCAAGTCTCATGATGGATAATTCTTCTCATGCTTCTTCAACTGACGCGAAGCATAAGCAATCACCTTAGCATTCTGGATCAATACACAACCCAAACCAATTCTAGAAGCATCACAATACACTATATATCCACCAGACCTAGAAGGTAAAGTCAAAATAGGAGTCGAAGTCGACCTTGTCTTAAGCTCTTGGAAACTCTTTTCACAAGCTTTGGACCACTGAAACTTAGCAGTCTTCTGTGTCAATTTAGTCAATGGAAAGGCTATTGACGAAAAACCTTCCACAAACTTTCGGTAATAATTTGCCGAACCCAAGAAACTACGAATTTCAGTCGCACTAGTGGATCTAGGCCAGTCCTTCACCGCTGAAATTTTATGAGGGTCTACTTTAATGCCATCACCAGTCACCACATGACCCAAGATAGCCACAGAATCAAGCCAGACTTCACACTTAGAGAATTTTTCATACAGCTCGTTCTCCTCGAGTGTTGTCAAAGTTATCCTCAAATAATTAGCATGATCCTCACGATTCTTAGAGTACACCAAAATGTCATCAATAAACACAATAATGAAGAAGTCTAGATACGGCTTAAACACACGGTTCATCAAATCCATGAATGCAGCAAGCGCATTAGTCAAACCAAATGACATGACTAGAAACTCAAAGTCCCCATAACGAGTACGGAAAGCAGTTTTTAGGATATCCTCCTCCTTTATCTTCAATTGATGATATCCAGACCTCAGGTCAATCTTCGAAAAGAACTTAGCACCCTGAAGTTGGTCAAAAAAATCATCTATCCTAGGTAAGGGATACTTATTCTTAATGGTAACTTTATTAAGCTGACGGTAGTGAACACACATTCTGATGGAACCATCCTTCTTTCTAAAAAACAAGACTAGAGCATCCCAGGGTGAGGAACTTGGTCGGATGAAACCCTTATCCAACAAGTCCTTCAATTGATCCTTTAATTCCCTTAGCTCCGCTGGAGCCATACGATAAAGTGGAATAAAAATAGGTTGGGTGTCGGGGATAACATCAATCCAAAAATCAATAACACTATCAGGAGGAATACCAGGAAGATCTTCGGGAAATACTTTGGGATAATCACTGACTATAGGAACATATGCAAATTCGGGTACTACGGCTTTTGTATCATTGACAACAACCAAATGGTAAATACACCCCTTAGTAATCATCTTATGAGCCTTAAGATAAGAAATAAATCTACCCCTTGGCTTAGTAATTTCACCCTGCCACACGATAACAGGCTCATCGGGAAAGGCGAAACGAACTAACTTATGGCGACAATCCACATTTGCATAACACACAGACAATCAGTCCATCCCCATAATTACATCAAAATCAACTATCTCAAGTTCATACAAATCGGCCACGGTCTCACGTCCCTCAATTACAACAACACAAGTTCTATACACTCTAGAAGCAATAACAGGAACACAAGAAGGTGTATCAATAGCAAAAGGTTCCAACAAAGGTTTGGGTTTCATACCCATATCAAGAGCAAAATAAGGATTCACATAGGATAAATTTGAACCCGGATCAATCAATGAGTAAGCATCATGAGAACAGATGGTAAGGATACCTGTAACCACAACGTTAGAAGCCTCAGCTGCCTCCCTACGAGTCAGACCATAAAGTTGAGCTGTCCCTCCACCAGAAGTATTACAACTTCCTTTCCTGTCACGACCCGACCCGAGGGCTATGACAAGCACCTGGTGCTAACCCACCCGGGTACCTCTTATCGCATATTCATATTCACATATAGGTGGACCACATAGCTTACTCATGAATGCTATATATCAATAAGGCTAAACTCATTGGGCAACAACACATTTATACCATCATTGACAACTATGCCCACATCAATATATATAAACCGACAAGGCCATCAATATGATGTACAAAATATAAGGCGATAAGGCTAAAGACATCTAATCATACACAACTTTCTACGAGCCTCTAAGAAGAGTAGGTAACATCATATAGGAGGGATAGGACCCCGCCGTGCCCATATATGTACACAAAAGAATAATACCAAAAGTTGTAGCTCCGGATGAAATGGAGCTCCTCTAAGTAGTCCTTGAATAAGAAAGCTGTGGATCAAGCCTGACTCCCTGGCCACCTGCGGGCATAACGCAGCGTCCACAAATAAAAAGGACGTCAGTACGAATATTGTACTGAGTATGTAAAGCATAATCAACGTCATAATAGTAACATAAGAGACAGCATAAGAATCAGCATAAGATGGGAGAATTGGGAGATAATAAAGCCATCATCATCATTACTTACTTGTCTTTCATAGGGACCTTCCATTTCTAATGCGTGCTCGTGTATGTACATACAAACATATACATATATCTATATTTGTATCAATATACATATCCGTATTCATATACATATTCATATCCATGGCGTACCCGACCATGAAGGTTCGGTAGTTTCACATACCCGACTCTGATACGGCTCGGTGATTATACATACCTAGCCCTACCAAGGCTCAGTGGTATCCGTACCCAACTGCAGTGGTCTGCGTGCAATAGATATCATACTCGGCCATATAAGCTCGGTGTTACATAATAGTCATACATACTTAGACACGTATACTTAAGAGTCCATAAATATCATCAACATGATTACCATTATCGTTTTTGTTACGTCTATCCTTGGAGGATCAACTATCATATAGAGGATGCAATGTAATCAGGAAAGTATCAAGGGTCATGAGCTTTAGTAGCTTTAGAGATAGAATCATTTGGAGGACATTATAGAACTCATAAAAGGATGTATATATGTATAGCCAAGGAACCATGCCTTATTGAAAGAAGGGTTAGCCTTACATACCTCCTTGTCTTCTCAACTATCTAACATTCACCGTTGAAGCTTGAACAATCTACTTTTAGAAGGATTCATACCATGGTTAAGCCTTAATGATACTCTTAAATTCAAACTAGAACAATTCATAGTCTAATGAAAATTGGACAGCATTTCCCCTATTGTGTCAAATTCCACCACATCGCAAAACAACTCCCAACAACCACAATAACTTCCATAATACAGTCATAATATCCAATCAAGCAATCACATTACGCTAAGCCTCCAATATTCACCCCCATGTTCAACTCATACTAGACACTTCATACCCATTTTAGCACATTTTCATATAATGCTTCTTCATCACCATTATTACCTTCGATAATAAGATTATATCCATTTTATACTAAGAATCATGACTACATATAGATTACTACTCATAAACATCATAAAGCTACATTTCGACTCCATTTTCTACTTTCTTCTTCTACCCAAGTTTTTCTACAACCAAACATTCTCAACAACATGAAATAAGCTTGGAAACTAACCTTTTCATCCCATAGAAACAAGCTTTGGAGCAGCTACCAGCTTTGTCCAAAACCCTAGCTACAATGCCCAAGTTTTCTTGACTCTAGCAACCCCCTAAGAGCTTCCTTATACTTGATTCCCTTAGATTAATGATATGAGCCTTGGATCTCCTTTGGATTCTTGTATATGAAATGTATGGGATGTTCTAGAGACTTGGAGAGAAGTGGAGAAGTGTTAAAATGAAAATAATGATGTAGGATCACATTTATAGACTTGAAAATAATTCAGCCCGTTGGGTGTTATACGGACACTTATACAGCCCGTATAACATTGTACGGTCCGTATAAGTGGGGTTATACGGACCCCTTATACGGACCGTATAAAGTTATACAGACCGTATAAGTGGTCGTTTTGTTTGATCTCCAATCCTTATGGAACATTCTTAATACTTGTTTCACACTTCATTACCAATCTAAGAAGAGTTACAACTCTTCTTTAAAATATCATTAAGTCAACATTAGCTCGGTACTTCATGGAGCTTTTCCAAAACACCACATATACTTCGCCCTTCTCAAGGAACTTTCTACTCTTACTTCTAACATCTTTGAAATCTTAACTAGGATCGTTAAATAACCTTTCTTACTTATAGAAACATCATATTCGTCTCACCCCACATTAGTGTATCTATCATATGATGACATGAAATTCTCCTGAGGTGTAACATTCTTCCCCCCTTAAGAACATTTGTCCTCGAATGTTAGGTTCTCGGGGATTTTATTAAAATTTCGCCAGAGTTTCCCTTATAATTCGGCACTACCATCCTGCACAGCAACCCAAAATATATCTCCTCACAGGTCTACCACAACAACGACAAATACTATGGCCACGCACGACCAAGAAAACACCAAGAAAAGCATTACATACCTGAGGATAATGGTGTCTCTGCCGGAGTCTCCTCTGAGGGTGAAAATAAGTATGGGTACTGGAATTTCATGTCTTCTTCGGCTTCCCAAGTCATTTCCTCTCTATTATTATTCTTCCATAAAACTTTAACTGAAGCTACCTCTTTGGTTCTGAGCTTTCGTACTCGCCTATCTAAAATGGCAATGGGGACTTCTTCATAAGACAATTGCTTTGTAACTTGAACATCATCTATTGGTACTATTCTACAAGGATCTCCAATGCACTTACGAAGCATTGATACATGGAAAACTTGGTGAACTTACTCCAGCTCAGGAGGTAGATCTAATTCGTAAGCCACTTTGCCTACCTTGCATATAATCTCATAAGGCCCAATGTACCGGGGACTAAGTTTCCCCATTTTGCCAAATATCATTACGCCCTTCATCGGCGACACCTTTAACAATACCTAATCTTTCACTTAGAACTCTAAGTCCCTTCGACGATTGTCCGCAAAAGACTTTTGACGACTCTGAGTTGTTAATAATCGATCCTGTATGAGCTTAACTTTCTCTATAGCTTGTTGGACCACGTCTGGCCCTATCAATTTAGTCTCTCCTACCTCGAACCATCCAATTGTGGATCTGCACTTTTGCCCATATAAATCCTCATACGGCGCCATTTGGATGTTAGAATGATAACTATTATTATAAGAAAATTTAATAAGTGGTAAGTGATCATCCCAATTACCTCCAAAATCCAATATACATGCCTGTAGCATATTCTCAAGAGTCTGAATGGTACGTTCGGCTTGTCCATCCGTCTGTGGGTGAAATGCCGTGCTAAGTCTCACATGAGTCCCTAAACCTTCTTGGAAAGATTTCCAAAAATTTACTGTAAATTGTGTCCCTCTATCGGAGATAATAGATACTGGAACACCATGAAGCCGCACTATCTCTTTAACATAATGCTTTGCATAGTCTTCTGCTAGATACGTAGTTTTGACCGGTAAGAAATGAGCTGACTTCGTAAGTCTATCCACAATCACCCATATAAAATCATACTTACGTCGGGAATGGGGTAAGACTATAATGAAGTCCATGTTAATTACTTCCCATTTCCAAGTTGGAATTTCTATAGCTTGCAACAATCCGCCCGGCTTTTGGTGCTCTATTTTCACTTATTGACAATTGGGACATTGAGCTACATATTCCGCTATATCTTTCTTCATCCCATTCCACCAATATACAGATTTAAGATCATGATACATTTTCGTTGCTCCGGGGTGGACAGAATAACGGGAACAATGAGCTTCTCTCAATATTTTGCGGTGTAATCCTGCAACATCAGGAACACATAACCTGCCTCGCCATCGGAGAACTCCATCTCCAGGAATCTCAAATGATGACTTCTCTTTCTAAGGGAGTGTATTTCTGTAATGAATTAGCACGGGATCCTCATACTGGCGTTCCTTCACTTCCACCACTAGTGATGAGACTGCTGGATTCTGAATGGTAGCTCCCATACTACATGAGTCCACTACATGAACTCCTAGGCTAGCTAACTGCTGGAGCTCACGAGCCATTTCCCTCTTCTATGGCTGCACATCGCATAAACTTCCTATGTTTCTATAGCTAAGAGCATCAGCCACAACATTTGCTTTTCCGGGATGATACAGGATATCAACATCATAGTCTTTAAATAGTTCCAACCACCGTCGTTGCCACAAATTCAACTCTTTCTGCTTGAAGATATACAAAAGGCCCTTATGATCTGTATAAATATCCACATGAACACCATACAAATAATGTCTCCACATCTTTAGAGCTGTCACGACCAGTCTAGAGGGCCACAACGAGCACCTGGTGCTAGCCTACACGGGCACCCTTGGCTTACACATATACTTAGATCTAGGTGAGCCATACGATTAAACATACACCTTTTTTTTTATTAATCACGCTAGTCCCATTGGACGACAACATCTTTAAATCATCATTGACATCTATGCCACATAAAATGTATATAAGCCGACGAGGCTATCAAAAGATATACAAAATATAGGCCGACAAGGCCGGACACGTCTAATCATACACACGTGACTACGAGCCTCTAAGGAGATTATAACATATCACATGAGCGGGACAGGACCCCGCTATGCCCACAATTATGTACACAAAAGAATAAGTACCCAAAAGTTATGGCTCCGAATGAAATAGAGCTCTGCTGTGAAGTCTCTGAGAAAGCAGCTATGGATCAAGCCTGTTTCCCTGTGCACCTGTGGGCATGACGCAGCTTCCACAAACAAAAGGACGTTAGTACGAAGAATGTACTGAGTATGTAAAGCATGATCAATATCAATATAGAAGCATAAATAGCAACATAAGAAATAGCATAGGATGGGAGATGACAATATTGTCGTCATATGCACTTACTTGCCTTTCATAGGACATTTCCCTTGCTAATACGTATTTGTGTACATACATCATTATCCGTATTCCGTGATAGTACCCGTACCATATTTGTGCTCGTATTCGTATACATGCCCTTATTCACATTCATATGCATAGTCATATCATATTCGTACTCATATCATATACATAGCATTTACATAGCATACCCGACCATGTAGGATCGGTGTTTCATACATACTTGGCCAACCAAGGCTCAAAGTTACTCATACCTGGCCCTACCAAGGCTTCAGGGTTATCCGTACCCTCTGCAGAGGTGCGCGCGTGTTACGTAATCGTATACATACTTATTTACATATCATACCCGGCCTCATAAGCTCGGGGTTCTATAATAGTCGTACATATACATAATAGCTCATAAACATCTTTACTTTTAATCATCGTTATAATAATCGTCATCGTTATTATCATTATAGTCATCATCAATAGCATTATCACTACTATCGTCATCCACCTCTTCTACATTAATAGGCCTACTCGTAATACGAGAAACTTAGTACAATCGTAGCGTATCAAGAATCGTGAGCTTACAAGCTCGGAAGATCAATTCATTTTGAAGTCAACATACTCGTATAGAGGATTTAGATGTTTGGCCAAAGAACCATGCCTTATGAAAGAAGGGTTAGCCTTACATACCTTTCCGTCGCATTATTCTACACTTGCGCGTTCCCCTCCAACGTTAGCGTTTCTACCTTCATTAAAGTCATACTATCATTAGAATCGATAATTAGCACACATGGCTAAAACTAGGGAAAAATCGGACAACATTTCCTTCACATCATAATTCAACTCCCAAACGTCAACAATACATTCACAATATCATAACAATGGCCATTAGTCATTCACATTATCCACATTCCTCAATTTACTTTCATTTGCCCATATCTATGGCTATAACACATGATTTCGTCCATTCACATACAATGTCTATTTCATGGTCTTTCAATGTCATTTATAACCCATTCATGTCACAATATAACAACAATCATGATTCGATTCCAACTAATTCTCTAAATGGCACTATTCATCATTCATGACCCATTTTACCATATTCTTCTACACTCCATGTACTTCAACTCTCCAATATCTTACAACATATAAACATCATGAATATTACCTTAGATGTTGTAGGAACAAGCTTTAGTTGATAATACTCCACTTTGAGCAAAACCCTAGTTTATCTC
Source organism: Lycium barbarum (assembly GCF_019175385.1). Classification (NCBI taxonomy): domain Eukaryota; kingdom Viridiplantae; phylum Streptophyta; class Magnoliopsida; order Solanales; family Solanaceae; genus Lycium; species Lycium barbarum. Next base: position 69,182,869 of record NC_083345.1, read on the forward strand.
CATTTGGATTTCTTGACCTTGGATGATCTTTGATGGTTTTCTTACTCTTGATTTACTTGTTTTATGTTGTTGGTCACCAAATATCTTTGAATTCTTGTGGAATAAATGTAGAGAGATGTTTTAGAGAGAAGGGGTGTGATGTAGAAGTGAAATGAAATAAGCCTTGGTCCCCTTATTTAATGACTTGAAAATCTGATTTGAAGTGCATAGTGGTCGTAATACAGTCCGTATTCCAGTTTACGGACCGTCCTTCATGGTCGTATTTAATCATAACAGAACCAGAAACGCAGGCTGAAGCATGGTGATTTATGATCACGGTTTACGGGCCGTAAACCACTTTACGGTTCGTATTTTGGGTCGTATTTAACCATTTGATCAATTGGCAGAAAGTTGAAGTTTTGGAAACCAAAATATGACATGGCAGTTTACGGACCGTATAACACTTTACAGTCCGTATTTCACTTTACGACCAACTGGCCAGAATGCAAGCCTGCAACTTTTCACATTTCCAAAACCTATAATTAGTCATTGTGGAGCATAACCTATCTCTTATCGCAAATGCCTTTGGAATCTTATTTAGGGTCATCAAATGTCGTTTCTTACTAATGGAAACATCATACACTCGTGCTCATCACTAGGTCATTCACTTTCGTACCAACGGAAGATTTTCCGACGTGTAACACTCTTCCCCCCTTAAGAATATTCGTCCTCGAATGTTAAAGCTTTCGGGATTTCTATAAAAATTTCGCCAGAGTTTCCCCTATAATATGGCACTACCATCCTGCCACAACAACCCATAATATCGATGCCTCACAGGGCCACAACACAATAGCATAAAGATTTGGCCACACACAACCCAAAAAGCATAAAAGGAAAACATGCATACCTTATGATCTCGACGTCTCATCTTGAACTTCTTCCAAGGGCTGAAATAAATGCGGGTATCTGGATCGCATACTCTCTTCTGCTTCCCATGTCATCTCTTCTCGTTTACTGCTTCTCCATAGAACCTTAACCGAGGCCACTTCTTTGTTTCTAAGCCTCCGTACTTGCCTATCGAATATGGCAATGGGTACCCCTTCGTAAGATAGCTCTTCTGTCACTTGAACATCATTTACTGGGACGATCCTAGTGGGATCTCCAACACTTTTTTGAAGCATCGAGACATGAAATACTGGATGGACTGACTCCAATTCTGGAGGTAGGTCTAACTCATAGGCCACTCTGCCTATCTTTCGTACAATTTCATATGGCCCAATATACCGGGGACTAAGCTTCCCCTTTTTGCCAAATCTCATTACACCCTTCATAGGCGATACTTTCAAGAATACCCAATCTTTCACTTTGAACTCGAAGTCTCTTCGACGATTATCCGCATAGGACTTTTGATGACTTTGGGCTGCTAACAACCGATCTTGTATGAGCTTGACTTTCTCTATAGCTTGCTGGACCAGGTCCGGCCCTATCAATTAAGTCTCCCCTGTTTCAAACCACCCAATTGGGGGATCTACACTTTCGCCCATATAAAGCTTCGTATGGTGCCATTTGAATACTAGAATGATAACTGTTATTGTAAGAAAACTGAATGAGTGGCAAATGGTCATCCCAGTTTCCTCCAAAATCTATCATGCATGCCCGTAACATATCCTCAAGAGTCTGAATAGTGCGTTCAGCTTGCCCATCGGTCTATGGATGAAAGGCCGTGCTAAGGCGCACCTGGGTCCCTAGACCCTCTTGGAAAGACTTCCAAATGTTAGACGTAAACTGAGTCCCCCTATCGGAGATAATAGATACCAGAATGCCATGGAATCTCACTATCTCTTTAAGGTAAAGCCTTGCATAATCTTCTACCACATAGGTCATTCTGACCGGTAAGAAATGAGCTAACTTTGTGAGTCTATCCATAATCACCCATATGGAATCATACTTACGTTGAGAACGGGGTAAACCTGAAATGAAGTCCATATTAATCACTTCCCACTTCCAAGTTGGGATTTTTATAGCTTGCAACAATCCACCCGGCTTTTGGTGCTCGATTTTCACTTGTTGACAATTTGGACATTGAGCTACGAATTCCGCTATATCATTCTTCATTCCATTCCACCAGTATATGGACTTAAGATCATGATACATTTTCGTTGCTCCGGGGTGAACAGAATAACGAGAACAATGAGCTTCTCTCAAAATCTGGTGGCGTAAACTTGCCACATCAGGGACACATAATCTTCCTCGGCATCGGAGAAGTCCGTCTCCTGAAATATTAAATGATGACTCCTCTTTCTGAGGGAGTGTATCTCTGTACTGCATTAGCATGGGATCCTTATATTGTCGCTCCTTCACCTCTGCTACTAGCGACGAGACTGCAGAATTCCGAATAGTAGCTCCGCTGCTACATGAGTCCACTACTCGGACTCCTAGTCTAGCTAACTGTTAGAGCTCACGGGCCATTTCTCTCTTCTCTGGTCGTACATCACATAGATGTCCCATCAATCTACGGCTAGGAGCATCAGTCACAACATTTGCCTTTCCAGGGTGATACAAAATATCAACATCATAGTCTTTTAGCAATTCTAACCATCGTCGTTGCCGCAGATTCAACTCTTTCTGCTTGAAGATATACTGAAGGCTCTTATGATCTGTGTAAATATCCACGTGAACACCATATAAATAATGTCTCCATATCTTTAATGCATGAACCACCGTGGCCAATTATAGATCATGGGTAGGATAATTCTGCTCATGTTTCCGCAATTGCCTTGAAGCATAATCAATCACCTTGCCATGTTGCATCAATACACAGCCTAGCCCAACACCTGAAGCATCGCAATAAACGACATATCCTTCCAATCCCTCTGGAAGTGTCAAGACTGGGGCGGAAGTCAATCTACCCTTTAACTCCTCGAAACTACGTTCGCAAGCATCTGTCCATTGAAACCTTGCCGATTTCTGGGTCAACTTTGTGAGCGGTGCCGAAATAGAAGAAAAACCTTCAACGAACCTCCTGTAATAACCTGCTAAGCCTAGAAAGCTACAAACCTCCATAGGAGTTGTGGGCCTTGGCCAAGTCTTCACGGCCTCAATCTTTTGACTATCCACTCGAATACCGTCGGCTGCAACAATATGCCCTAAAAATGCCACCAAATTCAACCAAAACTCACATTTGGAAAACTTTGCAATCAACTCTCGAGTTCGAAGGACTCCAAGGACAGTACGCAAATGATCCGCATGTTCTGCCTCGGATCTAGAATACACCAAGATGTCGTCGATAAACACGATACCAAATAAATCCAGGAAGGGCCTGAACACATTATTCATCAAATCCATAAATACTGCCAGCGCGTTCGTTAGCCCAAATGACATTACCCGGAATTCTGAAGGCTGTTTAGGGAAATCTTTCTCCCTAACTCTCACTTGATTATACCCGACCCTCAAATCGATTTTTGAAAACCATTTGGCACCTTGCAATTGATAAAATAAATCATCAATCCTTGGGAGAGGATATTTATTCTTAATCGTCACCTTATTCAATTGCCTATAATCAATGCACATTCTCAAGGAGCCATCTTTCTTTTGGACAAACAATACGTGTGCTCCCCACGGGGATGAACTAGGCCTAATAAAGCCTTTCTCAAGCAAGTTTTTCAATTGCTCTTTCAATTCTTTCAGTTCTGCGGGTGTCATTCTATATGGGGGAATAGATATAGGCTTAGTTCCTGGCAACACATCAATAGAAAAGTCAATCTCTCGCTTGGGAGGAAGCTTCGCCTGGAAGCTCTTCCGGGAACACATCCGGAAATTCATTTACTACGGGAACCGACTGAAGAGTTGGCGATTCAGCTTCTATATCTTGGACTCGCACTAGATGATAAATACAACCTTTTGTGATCATTTTCCTTGCCTTTAGGTACAAAATAAACCTACCTTTTGGTGACGCCATATTCCCTTTCCATTCTAAGACTGGTTCTCCCGAAAATTGGAAATGAACCATTTTCATTCTACAATCAACATTGGCATAGCAAGAATCCAACCAATCCATGCCCATAATGACATCAAAATCTACCATTTATAGCTCATGCAAGTCAATCATGGTACGACGATCACAAATCACAATCACACAATTTCTATATACTCGGCTAGCTATTACCGATTCACCCACGGGTATAGACACCTCAAAAGGTTTGATCGACTCCGGCTCGACTCTAAATCGACGAGCAATATATAGAGTAACATATGATCAATCAAAGCATATACATCATGAGAGAATACCGATAATATACCTGTGACCACGTCAGGAGAAGACTCAAGATCATGGCGTCGAGCCAAAGCATAAATACGGTGATGAGGACCGCTAGAACTGAGAGCTCTGCCTCTGCCTCTACCATGGCCGACTGGCGCATATGAACCTGGCCCCGTAGGGCGTACAGATGCTGAAGATCCGACTACCGACCCTGATGGCTGGGTCCTACCTCTACCATGTACTGAGGGGCAATCGCGCATGATATGGCCTGGTCGGCCACATGAATAGCAAACATCTGAACCTGATCGGCATTAACCCCAATGCAACTTCCCATACTGGGAACATCGTGGCATGGGTGGCCTCGCCTGACCTGAATCACCCCTAAACTGGGACCCTGAAAAAATCGGACTCGGCCCTGAACGAGCAGATCTATCAAATCTCTAGCCTGAAAATCGTGGAGGCGCACTGGTCATAGAATAACCTGAATTCCTGGGAAACTGCTGCTGGTGCCCACCTCTAAACTCGCTGATCGGACCCGAAGATCTAGCCCTCTTGTTATGTCCCCGATCTTGCTCACGTTCACTCCTCTTTTGTTGTAAACTTTCTTCGAAGTTCTGAGCGTGGGCCTGAATGCGTGCAATATCCATACCATCCTGAAGGGACGCAGTCAAACACCTATCCATCAAATGTGGCCCTAGGCCTTTAACAAATCGGTGTACCCGGTCACCCATATCCGCTACCATGGCTGAAGTATACCTAGCCAAGGAGTTGAAGTGGAGACTGTACACTAGAGCACTCATGCTACCTTGCCTCAAATTTAAGAATTTATCGGCTCTAGCTCGCCGGACTTCTGGAGGCATATAATGACGGAGAAAAGCATCAACAAACTCTTTCCATACTGGGGGAGGTGCATTGGCTCCCCGTGAAGCCATCCAAACTGTATACCATTGGATCGAGACATCTCTCAATCTATATGACGCTAGTTCCACCGATTCGGTGTCCGAAGCATGTATCAATCGAAGCGTCCTCAACATACCATCAATAAAATCCTGAGGATCCTCCTCCAGCTTTGACCCAAAGAATTCCGAAGGGTTTAATGTAACGAAGTCACGGGCCCTTACACTAACAGCCCTATCACCTCGCCCTGAACTTTGCCTCTGAGTCTGGGCCGCAACAAATTGAGTCAGCAAATTAATGGCCTCTTTCACATCTTGGCCCGAAGCATCTGGTGGAGGAGCTGGAGCTAGGGCTGAAGCATCCGAATGAAATGGAGCTCTGCTGTGAAGTCTCAGAGAAAGCTGCTATGGATCAAGCCTGTCTCCCTGTGCACCTGCGGGCATGACGCAGCGTCCACAAACAAAAGGACATCAGTACGAAGAATGTACTAAGTATATAAATCATGATCAATATCAATATGGAAGCATAAACAGCAACATAAGAAATAGCATAGCAAAATCAATCTCCCGCTCTGGAGGTAGGCCTGGAAGCTCTTCCGAGAACACATCCGGAAACTCATTCACTATGGAGATAGACTGAATAGCTTGCGGTTCAGCTTCTACATCTTCAACCCGAACTAGATAGTAAATACAACCTTTTGTGATCATTTTCCTTGCCTTATGATTGGAAATAAACCGTCCTTCTGGTGACGCAGTATTCCCTTTCCATTCTAAAACTGGTTCTCCCAGAAATTAGAAACGAATCATTTTCACTCTATAATCAACATTGGCATGGCAAGAAGCCAGCCAATCCATGTCCATGATAACATCAAAATCCACCATTTTTAACTCATGTAAGTTACCCATAGTACGATGGTAACAAATCACAACTACACAATTTTTATATACTCGAATAGCTATTACCGGTTCACTAACAGGTGTAGACACCTCAAAAGGTTTGATCGCCTCCGGTTTGACCCTAAACTGACCGGCAATATATGGAGTAACATATGACAATGTGGAGCTCGGCTCTATCAAATCATAGACATCATGAGTAAATATCGATAATATACCTGTGACAACATCAGGAGAAGACTCAAGATCGTGGCGTCCAGCCAAAGCATAAATACGGTGCTCAGGACCGCTAGAACTAGGGTCTCTCCCCCTACCTCTACCATGGCTGACTGGCGCATTTGAACTTGGCCCCAGAGGGCGTATAGATGATGAAGACCCGACTACCGATCCTGAAGGTTGGGTCCTACCCCTACCACTAACCGAGGGGCAATCGCGCATAATATGGCCTGACCGACCGCATGCATAGAAAACCTCTGAAAGTAGTTGACACTGGCCCCAATGTAACTTTCCACACTTAGAACATCATGGCATAGGTGGCCTCTCCTGACCTGAATCACCCCTGAACTGGAATAAGTAGATCTATCAAATCTCTAGCCTGTAAACCGTGGAGGCTCACTAGTCACAGCATGGCCTGAATGCCTAGAAAACTATTGTCTCAGCCCGCCTCTAAAGTCACTCGTCGGACCTGAAGATCTAGCCCTCTTATTATACCCTATATCATACTCACGCTCACTTCTTTGTTGTTGTTGTTGGCTTTCTGCCAAATTTTGGGCGTGGGCTTGAATGCGAGAAATATTCATATTATCTTGAAGGGATGCAGTCAAGCACCTATCCATCAAATGTGGCCCTAGGTGTCACGACCCAACCGGAGGACCATGACGGGTACCCGGTGCTACCCCACCCGGGCACCTCTTGACATGCATACACATTTATATCTAGATGAGCCACATAGTTAAATCATGCTTTCTATCCATCAATCATACTATTTCCATTGGGCAACAATACATTTATAGCACCATCAACAACTATGCCCGCAACAATGTACATAAGCCGACGAGGCTAACAAAATGATATCCAAAATATAAGCCGACAAGGCCAAATACATCTAACTATATACACATGTCTACGAGCCACTAAGGAGAGTATGTCATATCATATAGGCGGGACAGGACCCCACTATGCCCATAAATATGTACACAAAAGAATAAATACCAAAAGCTATAGCTCCGAATGAAATGGAGCTCCGCTACGTAGTCCCTGAGTAATAAAACTATGGATCAAGCCTGTCTCCCTGACCACCTGCGGGCATGACGCAGCGTCCACAAACAAAAGGACGTCAGTACGAAGAATGTACTAAGTATGTGAATCATGATCAACATCATTATAAAAGCATAATAAGCAACATAAGAAATAGCATAAGATGGGAGATAGTAGTATCATCGTCACAAACACTTGCTTTTCATAGGGACTTTCCATTTCTAATGCGTGATTGTGTACATACATCCTTATCCGTTTCCGTACTCATTTACATTTCGTATCCATTTTCGTATTCATATACATATTCATATTCATATACATATCATTTACATAGCATACCCAACCATTAAAGTTTGATGTTTCACATACCTGGCCCTACCAAGGCTTAGGGTCATACATACCTGGCCCTACCAAGGCTCAGGGTTGTCCGTACCCAACTGCAGTGGTGCGCGCGCAATATATATATATATATATTCTACCCGGCCATATAAGCTTGGGGTTTCATAATAGCCATACATAGGTACATATACATAAAATCCCATAAGCGTCTTTAACATCATTTCTATCGTCGTTCATTACATCTATCTCTAGAGGATTACTCATTATAGGAGGAATTTAGTACAATCGTAACAAATCGAGAATCATGAGCTTAGTAGCTTTTAAAGATAGAATCATTTGGAGGACATCATAGGTTTATAGAAGATTAGATATTTGGCCAAGGAACCATGCCTTATGAAAGAAGGTTTAGCCTTACATACCTTGCCGTTCAACTATTCTATCACTTGCACGTTCTCCTTCAATGCTCACGTTTCTACCTTCATTAGAGTGATACTATCATTAAAAAATCGATAGCTTAGCATACAAGACTAAAGCTTAGAGAAAATTAGACAGCATCTCCTTTATTTATACGACTTCCTCCATATCATATATAAACTCCCAAACATCAATAATAACATTCACAACATCATAACAATGGTCTTTATTCACCTACATTATCCACATTTATCAATTTCACTTCAATTCCTCCATAATCATGGTCATAGTACACTATTACGTTCACTCATATACAATGTTTTATCCCATGTTCATAATATCATTTATAACGTGATTATAATCATTACATATCAAGAATCATGACTCAATCCAAGCTACTACTCAAAAATGACACTATTCCCACATTCATGACCCATTTTCTATCTCCTTCTACAATCCAAGTCTTTCAACCTCTCAATACCTTAAATAACATGGAAAGACCATAAAACGAACCTTATATGGGGTAGGAATAAGCCTTGGGTGGAAATACTTCACTTGAGCCAAAACCCTAGTTCACCTCCAATGAAATTTCTTGACTTGGATGATCTCTAATGAGTTTCTTACACTTGGTTTTCTTAGTTTAATGAAGTTGATCATAAATTTCTCTTGAGTTCATATAGATGAATAGTGGAGAGGGTTCTAGAGAGTTCTTGAAGTGTTGGGTGAAAATGAAATGAAATAATGAACTTGGTCCCCTTTTTAATAAATTAAAAATCTGATCTGTCGGGAAAATATACGAACACTTATACGGTCCATATAAGTGACCATGTAATCTCCCCTTCAACATCTCGCTTCTGTGACCACTGTACGGCACATTATACGGTCCGTATAAGTGACCGCATATTTTTTTACGGTTCGTATAATCGGCCGTGTAACCCATCTTTTCTCTGATCTTGTTCTCGTCACTTCGTTTGATCTCCAATACTTATGGAACCTTCTTGATACTTGTTTAACACCTCATTAACAATCTAAGGGATGTTACAATTCTTCTCCAAGACACTATTAAATCATCATTAACTTGTTACTCATAAATCCTTTTCGATACACATCGTATGCCTTGCCCTCTCTTGGCAAACTTTCTCCTCTTACTCCGAATATCTTTGAAAATCTCAATTAGGGTTGTCAAATGTCATTTCTCACTTATTTCAATACCGTATAATTCGTTCCCTTCATTAGTCTATTCACTGTGCATCAATGGGTAACTTTCCGAGGTGTAACATTCTTCCACCCTTAAGAACATTCATCCTCGAATGTTAAGATCTCGGGGGTTCTATAAAAATTTCACAAGAGTTTCCCCTATAATAGGGCACTACCATCCTGTCACAACAGCCCATAATAACAATGCCTCATAGGCCACAACATAATAGCAATAGAGTTTGGCCACGCAGGACCCAAAAGCATAAAAAGGAAAACATACATACCTCATGATCTTGATCTCTCATCTTGGATCTCTCCTGGGGGTTGGAATAAGTGCGGGTACTTGGATTTCATATCTTCTTTCGCTTCCCATGTCATTTCTTCTCGGTTAGTGTTTCTCCATAAAACCTTAACTGAGGCCACTTCTTTGTTTCTAAGCCTCCGTACTTGCCTATCTAATATGTCAATGGGTACCACTTCATAAGTTAACTTTTCTGTCACTTGAACATCATTTACTGGCACGATCCTAGTAGGATCTCCAACACATTTACGAAGCATCGAGACATGGAAAACTGGGTGAACTGACTCCAAATCAGTCGGTAGATCAACTTCGTAAGCCACTTTGCCTACCGTGCGCACAATCTTATAAGGCCCAATGTACCTAGGACTAAGCCTCCCCTTTTTGCCAAATCTCATTACGCCCTTCATTGGTGACACTTTTAAGAATACCCAATGTTACACCCCGAAAAATTCCCCGTTGATGCGCAGTGAATAGACTAACGAAAGGCACGAAGTATACGGTATTGTAATAAGTGAGAAATGACATTTGATGACCCTAATTGAGATTTGCAAAGACATTCGGAGTAAGAGGAGAAAGTTTTCCAAGAGAGGGCAAGGGATACGATGTGTGTCGGAAAAGATTTACGAGTAATAAGTTAATGATGATTTAATAATGTCTTGGAGAAGAGTTATAACGTCCCTTAGATCGTTAATGAGGTGTTAAATAAGTATCAAGAAGATTCCATAAGGATTGGAGATCAAACGAAGTGACGAGAACAAGATCAAAGAAAAGATAGGTTACACGGCCGATTATATGGTCCGTATAATGGTCCGCAAAATCGTCACAGTGATGGTCCCTCACTGATGGGATTATACGGTTACTTATAAAGATCGTATAAAAATTATACGGACCATGTAATGTGCCTATAATGGTCACAAAAGAGAGATGTTGAAGCGGCGATTTGACGGTCACTTATACGGACCGTATAAGTTTATACGGACCGTATAAGTGTCCGTATATTTTCCCGACGGATAAGATTTTTAAGTTATTAAAAAGGGGACCATGTTCATTATTTCATTTCTTTTTCACCCAACACTTCAAGAACTCTCTAGAACTCTCTCCACTCTTCATCCATAAGAACTCCAAAGAAATTTATGATCGACTTCATCAAACTAAGAAAACCAAGTGTAAGAAACTCATTAGAGATCATCCAAGTCAAGAACTTTCATTGGAGGTGAACTAGGGTTTTCGCTCAACTGAAGTATTTCCACCCAAGGCTTGTCCCTACGCCATCTAAGGTAATTTTTATGGTCTTTCCATGTTATTTAAGGTGTTGAGAGGTTGAAAGACTTGGATTGTAGAAGGAGATAGAAAATGGGTCATGAATGTGGGAATAATGTCATTTTTGACTAGTAGCTTGGATTGAGTCATGATTCTTGATATGTAATGATTATGATCACGTTATAAATGATATTAAGAACATGGGATAAACATTGTATATGAGTGAACATAATAGTGTACTATGACCATGATTATGGAGGAATTGAAGTGAAATTGTGAAATGTGGATAATGTAGCTGAATGACGATTGTTGCTTATAATATTGTGAATGTTATGGAGGTTTGAGAGTTGATATGTAATATGAGGAAAGTTGTATAAACAAAGAAAATGCTGTCCAATTTTCTCTAGCCTTAGTAAGCATGTTCTTATAATCGATTAGCTAATGTTAATACGAACTTTCTTGAAGGTAGAAACGCGAGCATCGAAGGAGAACGATCAAACGATAGAATAGCTAAACAAAAGAGGTCTGTAAGGCTAATCCTTTCCTTCTATGGCATGACTCCTATGGCATGAATCCTCCTATTTTCACATGATCTTCCTAAATAAAGGAAAATATGAGTCCATGACTGTAACGAGCTATATATGTATAAGCTAAAGAAAAGAGATACGATACGAGCATGATAATGATGATGATGAGTTTAAGTACCAAGAATATTCAAGTGAGGTACGATTTCCATGAGGTTAATGATCCTATGTATAGTTCCATTGATGCTTTTCCGTGTGTGCGCTCACCTTAAAATGTTAGTCCCTTCAGGGTGAGATATGACAATTATGATCACTCCATAACATAGTCGGGGGGGGGGGGGGGGTTCACAACCTCATGTCACCCGACATAGCCAAGGTTACCTTCAAGTTTTAATGTATGTTTAATGATGAATGTATGATGATGCTAAGTTTAAGATAAGGTTATGATATGCCCATGAGATGCATGACACCACTAGTGGGCCGCGTATGAGGTTTACCCGGATGCGAGTTAACGATGATGATATATATATATATGATATGATGATACATGTACTACGAATATATATGATATATGTACGAAATGCATCCACTCTTAAAAGTTAAGCAGGTTATATTTTCATCTTATGTCTTATGATTTCTTTGTTATGTTCATTTCATCCATGCCTTACATACTCAGTGAAATGTTCGTACTGACGTCCGTTTTATTTGGATGCTGTGTTCATGCCCACAGGTAGGCAGGGAGATGATCCAGACTCGTAGGAGCTACTAGCAGACTTTGAGAGCACCCTATTATTCCGAAGGTGCCATTGATTTATCCTTTTGTGTGTGTATATATATATATATATATATATATATGTTTTGGGCATGACGGGGTCCTGTCCCGTCCATATGTTACTCTAGTAGAGGCTCGTAGATACGTATGTGTGGGTAGCATGGTCTCACGATGTCCCTATTGTATGTACATTATTTTGATAGCCGAAGGGCAAGCATATAAAGGTAATTATGTTTCCAAGTGAAAAATGGTTTTCTTATGATTTGAGTATAAGATTAATGAATGAACCATTGATGAGTACGATAGGTAATGGTATGAGCGGTGCTCGGTGGTTAGCCCCGAGTACCCGTCATGGCCCCTAGTCGAGTCGTGACAAAAGTGGTATCAGAGCAGTTCAGTCCTAGAAAGTGTCTACGAGCCGTGTCTAGTAGTGTCTTGCTTATGGTGTGTTGTGCGCCACACTAATAAATAGGTGGCTACAGGGCATTTAGGAAAAATGACCATCTTTTCTCTTAAGAGATCGCGCGATAGAGCTGTGTTATAAGATTATCTCCTCCCTAATAGTGTGCTATGATTTCAGAAATGCCGCCAAAGGGAAAAGTTACAGCTGCCCAGAAGGGCAAGATTACGATGAAAAGACGGGTAGAGAGAGAGCCACCAATGAATGTAGAAGAGGGCGAATCACATAATGAGGCCCCATCTAATGCTTCTTCCACTCCGCCTAATTTAGAAGAACAAGAGAGAGCTTCAGCTCTTGCTCCTATGCCTCCAGTTCCTCCACCGACTACTTTGGGTCAACAAGTGACTGAGGCTATTCATCTATTGACGCAGTTAGTTGCCGCCCAGGCACAGCGGCAGGGTTCGAGTTCAACCGACAGGGCCGTTAGTACTAGAGCCTGTGATTTCATGAGTTTGAATCCTCCGGAGTTCTTCGGGTCAAAGCCGGATGAAGACCCGCAAAGTTTTATCGATGAAATGAAATCCAAATACCCGCACTTATTTCAGCCCCCAGAAGGGATCCACGATGAAACATCGGGATTATGAGATATGTATGTTTTCTTTTTATGCATATGGGTCGTGTGTAGCCAACTTATATTGCTATTGTGTTGTCGCCCTGTGAGGAAATATTATTGTAGGCTGTTGTGACAGGATGGTAGTGTCATATTACAGGGGAAACTCTGGCGAAATTTTTGTAGAATTCGTGAGTGCTTAACATTCGAGGACGAATGTTCAAAAGGGGGGAATAATGTTACACCCCGGAAAATTCCCCATTGATGCGCTGTGAATAGAATAAGGAAAGGCACGAAGTATACAGTATTGCATAAGTGAGAAATGACATTTGATGACCCTAATTGAGATTTGGAAAGACATTCGGAGTAAGAGGAGAAAGTTTGCCAAGAGAGGGCAAGGCATACGATGTGTATCGGAAAGGATTTACGAGTAATACGTTAATGATGATTTAATAGTGTCTTGGAGAGAATTATAACGTCCCTTATATCGTTAATGAGGTGTCTAAAAAGTATCAAGAAGATTCCATAAGGATTGGAGATCAAACGAAGTGACGAGAACAAGATCAGAGAAAAGATGGGTTACACGGTCGATTATACGGTCCGTATAATGGTCTGCAGAATCGTCAAAGTGAAGGTCCCTCACTGATGGGATTATACGGTCACTTATACGGACCGTGTAATGTGCCGTATAATGGTCACATAAGCGAGATGTTGAAGCGGCGATTTCACGGTCACTTATACGGACTGTATAAGTGCCCGTAAATTTTCCCGACGGATCAGATTTTTAAGTTACTTAAAAAGGGACCAAGTTCATTATTTCATTTCATTTTCACCCAACACTTCAAGAATTCTCTAGAACCCTCTCCACTCTTCGTCCATAATAACTCAAGAGAAATTTATGATCAACTTCATCAAACTAAGAAAACCAAGTGTAAGAAACTCATTAGAGATCATCCAAGTCAAGAACTTTCATTTGAGGTGAACTAGGGTTTTGGCTCAAGTGAAGTATTTCCACCCAAGGCTTGTCCCTACGCCATCTAAGGTAAGTTTTATGGTCTTTCCATGTTATTCAAGGTATTGAGAGGTTGAAAGACTTGGATTGTAGAAGGAGATAGAAAATGGGTCATAAATGTGGGAATAGTGTCATTTTTGAGTAGTAGCTTGGATTGAGTCATGATTCTTGATATGTAATGATTATGATCACGTTATAAATGATATTAAGAACATGGGATAAACATTGTATATGAGTGAACGTAATAGTGTACTATGACCATGATTATGGAGGAATTGAAGTGAAATTGGAAATGTGGATAATGCAGATGAATGACGATTGTTGCTTATAATATTGTGAATGTTGTGATGGAGGTTTGAGAGTTGATATATAATATGAGGAAAGTTGTACAAACAAAGGAAATGCTGCCCAATTTTTTCTAGCCTTAGTAAGCATGTTCTTATAATCGATTAGCTAATGTTAATACGAACTTTCTTCAAGGTAGAAACGTGAGCATCGAAGGAGAACGATCAAACGATTGAATAGCTAAACGAAAGTGGTATGTAAGGCTAATCTTTTCCTTCTATGGCATGACTCCTATGGCATGAATCCTCCTATTTTCCCATGATCTTCCTAAATAAAGGAAACTATGAGTCCATGACTGTAACGAGCTATATATGTATAAGCTAAAGAAAAGAGATACGATACGAGCATGATAATGATGATGATGAGTTTAAGTACAAAGAATATTCAAGTGAGGTACGATGTCCGTGAGGTTAATGATACTAAGTATAGTTCCATTGATGCTTTTCCTTGTGTGCACTCACCTTAAAACGTTAGTCCCTTCAAGGTGAGATATCACGATTATGATCACTCCATAACGTAGTCGGGGGGTTCACGACCTCATGTCATCCCGACATAGCCATGGTTACCTTCAAGTTTTAATGTATGTTTAATGATGAATGTATGATGATGCTAAGTTTATGATAAGGTTATGATATGCCCATGAGATGTATAATAAGGATAAGTTTATGTTGACTATATGTCGATACGATCCCACCGTCCCTAATGGGCCGGGCATTTCACCGCAAAGGCGGGCTGCATACGATACCACCGTGCCTAATTGGTCGGGCATGTCACTGCGAAGGCGGGCTGCATATGATTCCACCGTGCCTAGATGGCCAGGCATGTCACCGCTAAGGTGGGCTGCTATGTTTACACCGAGCCTAGAGGGCTGGGCATGACACCACTAGTGGGCGGCGTATGAGGTTTGCCCGGATGCGGGTTAACGATGATGATATATATATATATATATATATATATATATATATATATATATATATATATATATATATATATATATATATATATATATATATATATATATATATATGTATATATTATATGATGATACATGTACTACGAATATATATGATATATGTACGAAATGCATCCACTCTTAAAAGTTAAGCAGGTTATATTTTCATCTTATGTCTTATGATTTCTCTGTTATGTTCATTTCATCCATGCCTTACATACTCAGTACAATGTTCGTACTGACGTCCGTTTTCTTTGGATGCTGTGTTCATGCCCACAGGTAGGCAGGGAGATGATCCAGACTCATAGGAGCTACTAGCATCTTTGAGAGCACCCCATCATTTTGGAGGTGCCATTGATTTATCCTTTTGTATGTATATATATATATATGTTTTGGGCATGACGGGGTCCTGTCCCATTCATATGTCTAGTACTCTGTTAGAGGCTCGTAGATACGTATGTGTGGGTAGCATGGTCTCACGATGTCCCTATTGTATGTACATTATTTTGATAGCCGAAGGGCTTATGCATATAAAGGTAATTATGTTTCCAAGTGAAAAATGGTTTTCCTATGATTTGAGTATAAGATTAATGAATGAACGATTGATGAGTACGATGGGTATGGTATGAGCAGTGCTCGGTGGTTAGCCCCGAGTACCCGTCATGGCCCCTAATCGCGTCGTGACACCCAATCTTTCACTTGGAACTCCAAGTCCCTTCGACGATTATCCGCATAGGACTTTTGACGACTTTGGGCTGCTAATAACTAATCTTGTATGAGCTTAACTTTCTCTATGGCTTGCTGGACCAAGTCTGGCCCTATCAATTTAGTCTCTCCTTCCTCGAACCACCCAATTGGGGATCTACACTTTCGCCCATGTAAAGCCTCATACGGTGCCATTTGGATGGTAGAATGATAACTATTGTTATAAGAAAATTCAATGAGTGGTAAGTGATCATCCCAATTACCTCTATAATCTATCATACGAATCCGTAACATATCCTCAAGAGTCTGAATGGTGCGTTCAGCTTGTCCATTAGTCTGCGGGTGAAATGTCGTGCTAAGGCTCACTTGATTCCCCAAACTCTCTTGGAAGGACTTCCAAAAACTAGCTATAAACTGAGTCCCTCTATCGGAGATAATAGATACCGGAACACCGTGAAGCCGCACTATCTCTTTAACGTAAAGCTTTGCATAATCTTCTGCCACATATGTAGTTCTGACTGGTAAGAAATGAGCTGACTTCGTGAGTTTATCCACAATCACCCATATAGAATCTGTTACACCTCGGGAAAATTTCCCGTTGGTACGCAAGTAAATGAACTAATGATGTGTGCGAGGAGTGCGAGTGTATAATGTTTCATGGGAAATGTATGTAAAGGGATGTGGATGACTAGAATGAAAAGTCGAGAAAGGAGAAAAATTGAAAGTTGGCAAAACTGCCCAGTGGTCGTATAGTGCAAAATACGGTCCGTAAACTTGACGTCGTAAACTGGCAAGTCCAACTTCAACTTTCTGCCAGCTGAGGAAATGGCTAAAATACGACCTGGTGGACGGACCGTAAAGTGATTTACGGCCCGTAAACCATGGTCGTAAATCACCATGCATGCAGGCCAAAGTTTCTGGTTCTGCTTAAGCTTAAAAACGACCACGAGGGACGGTCCGTAAACTGAAATACGGACCGTAAACCTTCATGGACGACCACTGTTCACCCAACACAGATTTTTCAATTCGTTAAATATGAGGATCAAGACTTGTCTTATTTCATTTACAACATTACACCACTTCTCTCTACATTTATTTTATGAGTTTTCAAGGATTATAAGTCATCCATAACATTAAGACAAGTAAATCAAGGATAAGGGATTCATCAAGGATCATCCAAGTCAAGAAATACAAATGGAGAAAAACTAGGGTTTTTGCTCAAAGAAGAGTATTATCAACCAAAGCTTGTTCCTACAACTTCTAAGGTAAGATTCATGATTTTTACAAGATGTTTAAGGTATTGGAGAATTAAAATACATGGATTGTAGAAAATGTGGTCAACTAGGTCATGAATGATGAATAGTGACATTTTGAGAAATAGTTTGAATTGAGTTATGAATGTTGTTGTGTTGTAATATGAATGTGTTATAAATGGTATTAAGATCACGAACTAAACACTTTAGACGAATGGACAAAGATGGGTGTTATAATCATGAATGTGGGTGAATTAGAGGCAAATTGAGGAATTCTAGATAATATGGATAATATGACTGACTAATGGCCATTGTTATGATATTAATGAAGGTATAAACGCTAGCATTGGAAGGGAACGTGCAAGCATAGAATAGTTCGACGGAAAGGTATGTAAGGCTAACCCTTCTTTCATAAGGCATGGTTCTTGGCCAAATTCCTAAATTCCTCTATATGAGTGTGTTGTCTTCAAATAGTTGACATTCCTAGCTCATAAGCTCACGACCTTGATATGTACTATGCTTATACTACGTTCCTCGTTTGACGAGTAAGTTTATAATGTAAATGTAACGATAATGATGACGATAGTAATGCTGATGAGAGTAAAATGAGACTAAAGATGCTTACGAGCTACGATATATGTGTATGTGTGCCTATGAAGGGCTATAATAAGACCCCGAGCTTATGATGCCGGGTACGACTATATGTATATGACTATGTATAAAGTATGTATACGACTACGAAACGCGCGCACACGTCTGCAGAGGGTACGGATAACCCTGATGCCTTGGTAGGGCCAGGTATGTATGACCTTGAGCCTTGGTTGGCCAAGTATGTATAAGACACCGATCCCATGAGGTCGGGTATGCTATGTAAATGCTATGTATATGAAATGACTATGTATATAATATGAATTTGAATGTGAAAAGACTATGTATAGGAATACGAATAAGGACATGTATACGAATATGAGCACAAGTATGGTACGAGTATTATTATGGGATACGAATGACGATGTATGCAAGTAAGCGACATGATGATGATATTACTGTCTCCCCTCCTATGCTATCTTCATATTATATCTATTATGCTTCTATATTGATGTTGATCATGCTTTACATACTCAGTACATTCTTCGTACTGACGTCATTTTGTTTGTGGACGCTGCGTCATGCCCGCAGGTTCGCAGGGAGACAAATTTGATTCTTAACTGCCTATTCGGAGATTTCATAAAGAGCTCCATTTCCTTCGGAGCCATATCTTTTGGGTACTCATTCTTTTGTGTATATAATTATGGGCATAGCGGGGTCCTGTCCCGCTAATGTGATATGTTATACTCTTACAGGCTCGTAGACGTGTGTGTGTGTGGGTAGATGTGTTTGGCCTTGTCGGCCTATGTTTTGTATATCATTTTGTCGGCCACGTTGGCCCATGTATATTGATGTAGCATAAATTCCTATGATGATATAAATGTGCGGTTGTCCATATGGGACTAGTTGACGAATCAATGGAAATGCATGTATAATTATGTGGCTCACGTAGATGTAAGTATAAGAGTAAGCTAAGAGGGTGCTCGGGTGGGTTAGCACCGGGTGCTCGTCGCGGCCCCGAGTCGGGTCGTGACAAAAGTGGTTATGAGTGTGTTGCGCGCCACACTTATAAACGAGAAGCTGCGGACATTTTAGGATTATATGACCTTCTTTCTTCATAAGAATCATGCGATAGAGCTATGATGTAAGAAATTCTTGTTCCTAAATCGTGTGTTGTGTATTTCAGAGATGCCTAAAAAGTAAAAGGCTACAGCAGCCCATAAGGGCAAGACGGTGGCAGAAAAACGGGCTGAAAGAGCACCGCCACCGGTAGTAGAGGAAGATGAGTCCCAGAGTGCGGCTCAATCTCAGTCCTCCCAGACAGTGCCTATTACTGAGGAGCACGTGGGAGCCTCAGCCCCAGCTCCAGCTCCTCCACCGAATGTTTCGGGCCAAGATGTGAGAGAGGCCATTAATTTGTTAACTCAGTTGGTTGCGGCCCAGACTCAGAGGCCAAGCGCAGGGCAAGGTGACAGGACTGTTAGTGCAAGGGCCCGTGACTTCATTGCTTTGAAACCCCCGGAATTCTTTGGGTCGAAACTGGAGGAGGATCCCCAGGACTTTATTGATGGTATGCTAAGGACGCTCCGTTTGATACATGCTTCAGACACCGAATCGGTGGAGCTAGCGTCATACAGATTGAGGGATGTCTCAATCCAGTGGTATACAGTTTGGATGGCTTCGCGGGGAGCCAATGCACCTCCGCCAGTATGGCAAGAGTTTGTCGGTGCTTTTCTCCGTCACTACATGCCTCCAGAAGTTCGGCGAGCTAGGGCCGATAAATTCTTGAATCTGAGGCAAGGCAGCATGAGTGCTACAGAGTATAGTCTCCGCGTCAATTCCTTGGCTAGGTATGCTTCGGTCATGGTAGCGGATATGGGCGATCGGGTGCACCGGTTTGTGAAAGGCCTAGGGCCACACTTGATGGATAAATGTTTGACTGCGTTCCTTCAGGATGGCATGGATATTGCACGCATTCAGGCACATGCTCAGGAATTAGAGGAACACCTACAGCAGCGGAGAAATGAACGTGAGCAGGATAGGGGCCATAACAAGAGGGCCAGACCTTCGGGTTCGAGGAGCGAGTCCAGGGGCGGACACAGACAGCAGTTTCCCAGCCATTCAAGCTATTCTATGACCAGTACACCTCCACAGTTCACGGGGCAGAGATTTGACAGATCTACTCGTTTCGAGCCTAGTCAGGGTTATTCGGGGTCTCAGTTTAGAGGTGATTCAGGCCAGCCAAGGCCACCCGTACCACGATGTTCTCAGTGTGGAAAGTTGCATTGGGGTCAGTGCCGATCAGGTTCAGACGCTTGCTACTCATGTGGTCGGCCAGGCCATATTATGCGTGATTGCCCCTCAGTACATGGTAGAGGTAGGACCCAACCATCAGGGTCGGCAGCCGGATCTTCGGCATCTGTACGCCCTACGGGGCCAGGTTCACATGCGCCAGTCGGCCATGGTAGAGGTAGAGGCAGAGCTCCCAGTACTAGCGGTCCTCAGCACCGTATTTATGCTTTGGCTGGACGCCAAGATCTTGAGTCTTCTCCTGATGTGGTCACAGGTATGCTTTGATTGATCCGGGCTCCACATTATCATATGTTACTCCATATATTGCGGGTCGATTTATAATTGAGCCGGAGTCTATCAAACCTTTTGAGGTGTCTACACCCGTGGGTGACTCGGTAATAGCTAGCCGAGTATATAGGGATTGTGTGATTGTGTTTTGTGATCGTCGTACCATGATTGATTTTCATGAGCTAGAAATAGTAGATTTTGACGTTATTATGGGCATGGATTGGTTGGCTTCTTGTTATGCCAATGTTGATTGCCGAATGAAGATGGTTCGTTTCCAGTTTCTGGGAGAACCAGTCTTAGAATGGAAAGGGAATGCGGCATCACCAAAAGGTAGGTTTATTTCCTATCTAAAGGCAAGGAAGATGATCACGAAAGGGTGTATTTATCACCTAGTGCGAGATCAAGATGTAGAAGCTGAGTCGCCGACTCTTCAGTCAGTTCCGGTAGTGAACGAATTTCCGGATGTGTTCCCGGAAGAGCTTCCAGGCCTTCCTCCTGAGCGAGAGATCGATTTTGCGATTGATGTGATGCCAGACACTAAACCCATATCTATTCCTCCCTATAGGATGGCACCCGCAGAGTTGAAAGAGTTGAAGGAGTAATTAAAAGACTTGCTTGAAAAAGGCTTCATTAGGCCTAGTTCATCCCCGTGGGGAGCACCCGTATTATTCGTCCGGAAGAAGGATGGCTCTTTGAGAATGTGCATTGATTATCGGCAATTGAATAAAGTGACA
The DNA here is from genome assembly GCF_019175385.1 of Lycium barbarum. Lineage (NCBI taxonomy): Eukaryota > Viridiplantae > Streptophyta > Magnoliopsida > Solanales > Solanaceae > Lycium > Lycium barbarum. Next base: position 69,204,139 of record NC_083345.1, read on the forward strand.
ATTAATAACAAGTATCCCCTCCCGAGGATTGATGATTTATTTGATCAATTACAAGGTGCCAAATGGTTTTCAAAGATTGATTTGAGGTCCGGGTATCACCAAGTAAGAGTTAGGGAGAAAGATATCCCTAAGACAGCTTTCAGAACAAGATATGGCCATTTCGAGTTCCGAGTAATATCGTTTGGGCTAACTAATGCACCGGCAGTGTTTATGGACTTAATGAACAATGTATTCAGGCCTTTTATGGATTTATTCGTGATTGTATTCATCAATGATATCCTAGTGTATTCTAGATCCGATGCAGAACATGAGGATCACTTGCGTGTTGTCCTTGGAGTTCTTCGAGCTCGAGAGTTATTCGCGAAGTTTTCCAAATGCGAGTTTTGGTTGAACTCAGTGGCATTTCTGGGCCACATTGTTGTAGCTGACGGTATTCGAGTGGATAGCCAAAAGATTGAGGCAGTGAGGACTTGGCCAAGGCCCACGACCCCTACGGAGGTCCGTAGCTTTTTGGGCTTAGCCGGTTATTACAGAAGATTTGTTGAGGGTTTCTCTTCTATTTCTGCACCGCTCACCAAGTTGACTCAGAAGTCAGCTAAGTTTCAATGGACAGATGCTTGCGAGCGTAGTTTCCAAGAGTTGAAGGACCGACTGACTTCAGCCCCAGTCTTGACACTTCCAGAGGGATTGGAAGGATATGTTATTTATTGTGATGTTTCAGGCATCGGGCTAGGTTGTGTATTGATGCAAAATGGTAAGGTGATTGCGTATGCTTCTAGACAATTACGGAAACATGAGCAGAATTATCCTACCCATGACTTAGAATTGGCCGCGGTGGTCCATGCTTTAAAGATATGGAGACATTACTTATATGGTGTCCACGTGGATATTTATACAGATCATAAGAGTCTCCAGTACATCTTCAAGCAGAAAGAGTTGAATTTGCGGCAACGACGATGGCTAGAGTTGCTAAAAGACTATGATGTTGAAATCCTATACCACCCCGGAAAGGCAAATGTTGTAGCTGATGCTCTTAGCCATAGGTCGATGGGAAGTCTAAGTGAGGTACGACCAGAAAAGAAAGAGATGGCCCGTGATCTTCAGCAGTTAGCTAGCCTAGGAGTCCGAGTGGTGGACTCAGGTAGCAGCGGAGCTACTATTCAGAATTCAGTAGTTTCATCGTTAGTAGCGGAAGTAAAAGAGCGACAATATGAGGATCCCATGCTAATGCAGTACAGAGATACACTCCCTCAGAAGGAGGGGTCATCATTTGACATTTCGGAAGACGGAGTTCTCCGATATCGAGGCAGGTTATGTGTTCCCGATGTGGCAGGTCTACGCCATCAGATTTTGAGAGAAGCTCATTGTTCCCGTTACTCCGTTCACCCCGGAGGGACGAAAATGTATCATGATCTTAAGACTATATATTGGTGGAATGGGATGAAGAAAGATGTAGCAGAATTCGTAGCTCAGTGTCCTAATTGCCAACAAGTGAAGATAGAACACCAAAAGCCGGGTGGATTATTGCAAGCTATAGAAATCCCAACTTGGAAGTGGGAAGTGATTAATATGGATTTCATTACAGGGTTACCCCGTTCTCGACGTAAATATGATTCTATATGGGTAATCGTGGATAGGCTCACAAAGTCAGCGCATTTCTTACCGGTCAGAACGACCTATGTGGCAGAAGATTATGCCAAGCTTTATCTTAAAGAGATAGTGAGACTCTATGGCGTTCCGGTATCTATTATCTCCGATAGAGGGACTCAGTTTACATCTAAGTTTTGGGGGTCTTTCCAAGAAGGTTTAGGGACCCAAGTGCGCCTAAGCACGGCGTTTCACCCACAGACCGATGGGCAAGCTGAACGTACTATTCAGACTCTTGAAGATATGTTACGGGCATGTATGATAGATTTTGGAGGAAATTGGGATGACCATTTGCCACTCATTGAGTTTGCTTACAATAACAGTTACCATTCTAGCATTCAAATGGAACCGTATGAAGCTCTATATGGGCGAAAGTGTAGATCCCCAATTGGGTGGTTTGAAACCGGAGAAGCTAAGTTGATAGGGCCAGACTTGGTCCAGCAAGCAATAGAGAAAGTTAAGCTCATACAAGATCGGTTGCTAGCGGCTCAAAATCGTCAGAAGTCCTATGCGGATAATCGTCGAAGAGACTTAGAGTTCGAAGTGAAAGATTGGGTATTCTTGAAAGTGTCGCCGATGAAGGGCGTGATGAGATTTGGCAAAAAGTGGAAGCTCAGTCCCCGGTATATTGGGCCATACGAAATTGTGCGCAAAATAGGCAAGGTGGCCTATGAGCTAGATCTACCTCCAGATTTGGAGTCAGTCCATCCAGTATTTCATGTCTCGATGCTTTGGAAGTGTGTTGGTGATCCTACGAGGATCGTCCCAGTGAATGATATTCAAGTGACAGAAAAGTTAACTTATGATGAAATACCCATTGCCATATTAGATAGGCAAGTACGGAGGCTTAGAAACAAAGAAGTGGCCTCAATTAAAGTTTTGTGGAGAAATAACAATCGAGAGGAAATGACATGGGAAGTAGAAGAGAATATGCGATCCAAATACCCACATTTATTTCAGCCCTTGGAAGGAGTCCAAGATGAGACGTCAAAATCATAAGGTATGCATGTTTTCCCTTTTATACATTCAGGTCGTGTGTGGCCAAATTTCTAGTGCTGTTGTATTATTGCCCTGTGAGGCATTGTTATTGTGGGCTGTTGTGACAGGGTGGTAGTGCCAAATTACAGAGGAAACTCTGGCGAAATTTTTATAAAATTCCCCAAGCCTTTAACATTCGAGGACGAATGTTCCTAAGGGGGGTAGAATGTTACACCTCGGGAAAATTTCCCGTTGGTACGCAAGTAAATGAACTAATGATGTGTGCGAGGAGTGCGAGTGTATAATGTTTCATGGGAAATGTATGTAAAGGGATGTGGATGACTAGAATGAAAAGTCCAGAAAGGAGAAAAATTGAAAGTTGGCAAAACTGACCAGTGGTCGTATAGTGCAAAATACGGACCGTAAAGTGCAATACGGTCCGTAAACTTGACGTCGTAAACTGGCATGTCCAACTTCAACTTTCTGCCAGCTGAGGAAATGGCTAAAATACGACCTGGTGGACGGACCGTAAAGTGATTTACGGCCCGTAAACCATGGTCGTAAATCACCATGCATGCAGGCCAAAGTTTCTGGTTCTGCTTAAGCTTAAAAACGACCACGAGGGACGGTCCGTAAACTGAAATACAGACCGTAAACCTCCATGGACGACCACTGTTCACCCAGCACAGATTTTTCAATTCATTAAATATGAGGATCAAGACTTGTCTTATTTCATTTACAACATTACACCACTTCTCTCTAGAACTTCTCTCTACATTTATTTTATGATTTTTCAAGGATTATAAGTCATCCATAACATTAAGACAAGTAAATCAAGGATAAGGGAATCATCAAGGATCATCCAAGTCAAGAAATCCAAATGGAGAAAAACTAGGGTTTTGCTCAAAGAAGAGTATTATCAACCAAAGCTTGTTCCTACAACTTCTAAGGTAAGATTCATGATTTTTACAATATGTTTAAGGTATTGGAGAATTAAAATACATGGATTGTAGAAAATGTGGTCAACTAGATCATGAATGATGAATAGTGACATTTTGAGAAATAGTTTGAATTGAGTTATGAGTGTTGTTGTGTTGTGATATGAATGTGTTATAAATGGTATTAAGATCATGAACAAAACACTTTAGACAAATGGACGAAGATAGGTGTTATAATCATGAATGTGGGTGAATTAGAGGCAAATTGAGGAATTCTAGATAATGTGGATAATGTGACTGACTAATGGCCATAGTTATGATATTAATGAAGGTATAAACGCTAGCATTGGAAGGGAACGTGCAAGCATAGAATAGTTCGACGGAAAGGTATGTAAGGCTAACCCTTCTTTCATAAGGCATGGTTCTTGGCCAAATTCCTAAATTCCTCTATATGAGTGTGTTGTCTTCACATGGTTGACATTCCGAGCTCATATGCTCACGACCCTTGATATGTACTATGCTTATACTACGGTCCTCGTATAACGAGTAAGTCTATAATGTAAATGTAACGATAATGATGAGGATAGTAATGATGATGAGAGTAAAATGAGACTAGAGATGCTTACGAGCTACGATATATGTGTATGTGTGCCTATGAAGGGCTATAATAAGACCCCGAGCTTATGATGCCGGGTAAGACTATATGTATATAACTATGTATAAAGTATGTATATGACTACGAAACACGCGCGCACCTCTGCAGAGGGTACGGATAACCCTGATGCCTTGGTAGGGCCAGGTATGTATGACCTTGAGCCTTGGTTGGCCAAGTATGTATAAGACACCGATCCCATGAGGTCGGGTATGCTATTTAAATGCTATGTATATGAAATGACTATGTATATAATATGAATATGAATGTGAAAAGACTATGTATAGGAATACGAATAAGGACATGTATACGAATATGAGCACAAGTATGGTACGAGTATTATTATGGGATACGAACGACGATGTATGCGTAAGCGACATGATGATGATATTACTATCTCCCCTCCTATGCTATCTTCATATGATATCTATTATGCTTCTATATTGATGTTGATCATGCTTTACATACTCAGTACATTCTTCGTACTGACGTCCTTTTGTTTGTGGACGCTGCGTCATGCCCGCAGGTGCGCAGAGAGACAGATTTGATCCTTAGCTGCCTATTCGGAGATTTCATAGAGAGCTCCATTTCCTTCGGAGCCATATCTTTTGGGTACTCATTCTTTTGTGTATATAATTATGGGCATAGCGGGGTCCTGTCCCGCTAATGTGATATGTTATACTCTTAGAGGCTCGTAGACGTGTGTGTGTGTGGGTAGATGTGTTTGGCCTTGTCGGCCTATGTTTTGTATATCATTTTGTCGGCCACGTTGGCCCATGTATATTGATGTAGCATAAATTCCTATGATGATATAAATGTGCGGTTGTCCATATGGGACTAGTTGATGAATCAATGGAAATGCATGTATAATTATGTGGCTCACGTAGATGTAAGTATAAGAGTAAGCTAAGAGGGTGCTCGGGTGGGTTAGCACCGGGTGCTCGTCGCGGCCCCGAGTCGGGTCGTGACAGAATCATACTTACGTCGAGAACGGGGTAAGCCTGTAATGAAGTACATGTTAGTACTTCCCACTTCCAAGTTGGAATTTCTATCGCTTGCAACAATCCGCGGGGCTTTTGGTGCTCGATTTTCACTTGTTGACAGTTGAGACATTGAGCTACGAATTCCGTTACATCTTTCTTCATCACATTCCACCAATATATAGATTTAAGATCATGGCACATTTTCGTTGCTCCGGGGTGGACAGCATAGCGGCAGCAATAGGCTTCCCTCAATATTTGGTGGCGTAACCCTGTTGTCACGACCCATCCCCGTGGGTCGTGACTGGTGCCCGACCTAGACACCCGTATACGTACCTGTTAAACATAATCAAACCGAACCTATGAACGATATGGACTTTACAAAGAACTATGAAGGTTCATAGCGTCAACATATATGTATAGTCAGATACACTGTCTCCTGAGGAGTCACAACTGATCATATCATGAAATAGTACGCAAGCCGACAAGGCTGCCATCACATATCAATATCATATGCAAGCTGACAAGGCTACCACTATAGACGAACATCATACCACTGCACCTCGTATAGACACAGCTGAACAGAACCCATACATAACCCACACATATGTCTACAGACCTCTAAGAGTACGAATAGCGAAATATGACGGGACAGGGCCCCGCCGTACCCCTGGATAACATATACATATATATATCATCAGATTTGTACTAAAAGCTTAAACCCCGGAACAACGGAGCTCTCCGAGATAGCTGAGTAGAAGTCCTATGCTGAAGGGTCACCCAACCGACTATCTGTACCTGCGGGCATGAAACGCAGCCCCCCGAAGAAAGGGGGGTCAGTACGGAATATGTACTGAGTATGTAAAACATGAAATACAGTAAAGAGGATCATAACTGAAATAGAGATTACCAGAAACAAGTATGACTTTTAAAACATCAATACACTTGCCTTATGAAATGAAAGTCATGCATATCAATATAATATATTATATATATAACGTGTCCCGGCCCTATAGTGAGGGACTCGGTAAATAAAATCATGTCATCATCATGCATATATATATATATACATATAACGTGTCCCGGCCCTCTAGTGAGGGGCTTGGTGGATAAAGTCATCATGTGCCATCCTGGCCGCCATCCCCATATCATCATATCATCATATGCATATACATATAACATGTCCCGGTCCTCTAGTGAGGGACTCGGTGAACAATGCAGTAAAGATGTGCATGAAAACGTGTCCTGGCCCGGGACTCAGTGAAAGATATATTGAGGCATGCACGAGCAGAGTAGTGAGAAACCATATGCAATTTAAAACATTATCAAAGACTCAATGGAATAATCAAAACGAACTATCATTTGAAAATCACGACAATAGTCATATTAAAATACCTTTCGAATGCCACAGTGGATTATATCAAAATAGAACTCCTAGAATCATGTATACGTAACAAGATATAATAAAATAGCTTCTGGAAATCAAGGACAGTAGCCATCCTAGTGGCTCTAAGAGTAGGAACTTCTTTGGAATCATAATATACATATCGTCTATTCGTTTCATAAGGATCATGCCAAAAAGAAAGAAGGGTTAACTTTACATACCTTACGTCGTTCAAGAGCTCAGTCCAGCCAAGAACTTCCACAATTAATATGATAAACCTATAATCATAAGAATACGCAGGCGACTTAAGAAGGCTTTTGCATATCATATATATTAATTGATGACTTAATTCTAAAACGAAACGGGCAGCATCTCCTCTATACCATTAGCATCTCCCAATTTGGTATATCAGCCCAACAACAAATAAATCCCAAAAACACAGCATGCATGTCCATAACAATTTCATAATATTTTATAACGAGCGACAAGCTCGAATTACAATCCGTATACTCCATGGCACCTTTTCGTATGTTTTCCTATTAACCTTAAAAATATTCTCAATATGATAAGGACATCATTTACCACAAATCTCGGCTTTATATCATATATTTACTAACAAGAAAAACAGCCCACAACAAATCTAACAACACAACAACTTCTCTAAATCCATTTCAACCCGCAATTTCGTATAACATCAATTTTTGCATTTTCTTACTTCCAATTTCGACCAATCCAATTTTAATAACTCCATTACAACACTATTAACACGATTACACCATAAAACAAGAAAATCGTACCTTAATTTTCTCGGAGGAATTTCTATTCTTAATTGCTCCAATTTCGCAATTTCTTCTTCAAGCATGACAACGTTGCCAGAAATATAATTCTGTTGGTGTGAACAAATTTGTTGATGCATAAATTTGCCTTTGAGAAATAAATTACTATCTAACAATCATGACTTAATGATGCTGCCTCTTCTACGTTTGAGTGTGGTAGTAGCTATCCATGGTGCGAAATTGTTGCAGCATATATGTAAAACAATAGGAGAATCCTCTCATTAAAAGTGAACAAATGTGAAATAAAGTGATGTTGAGTTCTGGCAGTAGAACAACAAAGGTTTTCGTCTTCACCAAGGTAAGGTTGTTGTTGTACTTTGGTTTTTGGTTTAATAAGACTTTTGTTATATCTGTAGCAAATGAGGCAATAACCGGATCATGGTATGATTTGTGGGCTTTGTCACTTTAACTGCTCATGTTAGATTAACACCATTTATTATGGCCCCCCACAATACAATACATATTATAATACATTCCTATTCAAAAGATGACACCAAGGAAAAGAAGTCCTATACGTGTAATGGTAACAATTACTCCTTGGCCACGTGGACATGCTGTCCACCTACACTTATCCATTATATCTCCATTTAATGTAATCCCACAATAAATTAATTACGACTTTTGTCACGACCCAACCCCGTAGGCCGTGACTAGTGCCTGAGTTGGACACTCACACACACCTGTTATCTATAATCATCTACAGCTAGCATATCAAGAACTTATTTATATATAAGGCAAGACGTTATTCTAAAGTTGTCGTATATATGCATATCAAAGCCACCTGTATCGTAGGACTCCGTCAGATGCAATCTCGAATGGGGTCTCATCCTTCTGAAGTGCTGCATCTATATAATGTACAAGAATAGGACCCTCATACTGGCGTCTCTTTACCTCTTCTACAATAGATGACTCAGCAACACCTCGCACAAAAATTCTACCATTATCAGAATCAGTCAAACGAGCTCCCAGACTAGCTAGCTGACAACCCTCATGGACTATATCTTTCTGCCTTGGTGGTACATCTGCCAAACTACCCATAGATTTACGGCTGACTGCGTCTGCTACCACATTGGCCTTTCCTGGGTGATATAGAATATCAACATCATAATCTTTCAGCAACTCTAGCCATCTCCTTTGCCGCAAATTTAGCTCCTTCCGCTTAAAGATATACTGGAGACTCTTATGATATGTATAAATATCAACATGTACGCCATATAGATAATGTCTCCCATATCTTCAAAGCATGAATCACCGCTGCCAACTCCAGATCATGGGTAGGATAATTTCTTTCGTGCTTCCTGAGTTGTCGGGAGGCATAGGCTATAACTCTGCCATGCTGCATCAGTACGCAACCTAACCAACACCGCAAGCATCACAATAAATAACATAGCCATATGGCCCCTCCGGAAGAGTTAGAACTGGAGCTGTAGTCAACTTGTCCTTCAATAATTGGAAGCTTCGTTCACAAGCATCGGTCCACTGGAACTTAGTCGCCTTCTGAGTCAGCCGTGTTAAAGGTGCTGAAATCGAAGCAAACTTCTCCACAAATCTCCTGTAGTATCCTGCTAGCCCCAGAAAACTACGTACCTCAGTAGGTGTCGTAGGTCTAGGCCAAGTCTTTACGGCCTCAACATAACCACATACAAAATTCCATAATTTTCATTCCTTTCATACACACTACAACATTCTAACCATCCTCAATACATGTACAAGAAATTTGAGCATTACTTCATATAAGCTTATCACACACGGCTCACTTTAAACTTCAACAACAACAATCCAATACCAACATGCAAAATTATCTACATTCAATTCATCATAAAACACAAGAAAATGATCAACTCTTACCTTGGATACTTGGCCTTTCAACTTGTTCTCAATTTGTACCTTGACATCTAACACTTGTTCTTGCTATATCAATGGATGCTCCACGTTATTATACACCTCCTAAGGAGTTGAATTGCTTGAGAAACTTAATTTTTTTGATCAATTGGAGCAGCTTCATTCTCGGCCAGCTATGGCCGAGACTCTCCCTCTCTATCTCTTAATTTTTTTGGCTTGTGAAGATGAAATGACTTAGTAAGCCAATCACATTTGGCCAACTCACGGGTGGGGCCCATATGGCCTACTAAGTGCCTAATTGTGAAGTGATTAAATTTTACTCCCACTTAATTAATAATCTAATCATGGTAAATTAATCCCAAACTTTCATTAATATTTCTATGCCAAACGAAATTTATAGGCAACTTGTGACTTGAAACAAAATCGGGAGTTAAAGTCTCTACCTTGTACCTTAAAATAGTCTTGTCTTTAACTTGTCGCGTTTAGCTTAAAATATCCCAATGTATAAAAATACGGGATATAACACCTGCCACATCAGGAACACATAATCTTCCTCGGCATCGGAGAACTCTGTCTCCTGCAATCTCAAATGATGACTTCTCCTTCTGAGGGAGTGTAGCTCTGTAATGCATTAGCATGGGATCTTCGTATTGTCGCTCTTCCACTTCCACTACTAGCGACGAGACTGCTGAATTCTGAATGGTAGTTCCCCTGCTACCTGAGTCCACTACTGGAACTCCTAGGCTAGCTAACTGCTGGAGCGCACGAGCCATTTCTCTTTTCTCTGGTCGTACATCACACAGACTTCCCATGGATCTACGGCTAAGAGCATCAGCCACAGCATTTGTCATTCCGGGGTGATATAGGATATCAACATCGTAATCTTTTAGCAATTCCAACCATCGTTGTTGCCATAAATTCAACTCTTTTTGCTTGAAGATGTACTGAAGGCTCTTAGGATCTGTGTAAATATCCACATGAACACCATACAAGTAATGTCTCCATATCTTTAATGCATGAATCACTGCAGCCAATTCAAGGTCATGGGGTGGATAATTTTTCTCAGGTTTTCGTAATTGCCTTGAAGCATACGCAATCACCTTACCATGTTGCATCAACACACAGCCTAGCCCAATGCCTGAAGCATAGCAATAAACAACATAACCTTCCAATCCCTCTGGAAGTGTCAGGACTGGGGCAGAAGTCAATCTATCTTTTAGCTCTTGGAAAGTACGTTCACAAGCATCTGTCCGTTGAAACTTTGCTGATTTCTGGGTTAGCTTTGTGAGTGGTGCAGAAATAGAAGAAAATCCTTCTACAAATCTCCTATAATAACCTGCTAAGCTAGGAAGATACGAACCTCCGTAGGAGTTGTGGGTTTGGCTAAGTCTTCACGGCCTCAGTCTTTTGGCTATCTACCCGATTACCATCGGCTGAAACAATGTGCCCCAGAAATGTCACTGAGTTCAACCAAAACTCACACTTAGAAAATTTTGCAAACAACTCCCGAGTTTGAAGAACTCTAAAGACAGTACGCAAATGATCCGCATGTTCTACCTCGAATCTAGAATACACCAAGATATCATCGATGAATACAATTCACAAATAAATCTAGGAAGGGCCTGAAGACATCATGAGAAAATACCGATAATATACCTATGACAACATCAGGAGAAGACTCAAGATCTTGGCGTCCAGCCAAAGCATAAATACGGTGCTGAGGACCGCTAGAACTGGGGACTCTCCCTCTGCCTCTACCATGGCCGATCGACGCATGTGAACCCATAGGGCATACAGATGATGAAGATCCGGCTACCGACCCTGAAGGCTAGGTCCTACCTCTACAACCAACTGAGGGGCAATCACGTATAATATGGCCTAGCCGACCACCTGAATAGAAAACCTCTGAACCCAATTGGCACTGACCCCAATGTAACTTCCCACACTGGGAACATCGTTGCACGGGTGGCCTCGCCTGACCAGAATCACCCCTAAACTTAGAACCGGAAAAACTCTGACTCAGCCCGGAATGAGTGGATCTATCAAATCTCTGGCCTGAAAACCGTGGAGGCGCACTAGTCATAGAATGGCCTGAATGCCTAGAAAACTGTTGTCTTTGCCCGCCTCTAAACTCATTCATCGGACCCGAAGAACTAGCCCTCTTGCTATATCCACTATCATTCTCATGCTCACTCCTTTGTTATTGTAGGCTTTCTTCTAAATTTTGAGCTTGGGCTTGAATGCGTGAAATATCCATATTGTCCTGAAGGGACGCAGTCAAGAACCTATCCATCAAATGTGGCCCTAGGCCTTTTACAAATCAGTGCACTCGGTCACCCATGTCCGCTACCATGGCCGAAGCATACCTAGCCGAAGAATTGAAGCGGAGATTATACTCTAAAGAACTCATGCTTCCTTGCCTCAAATTTAAGAACTTATCAGCTCTAGGTCGCCAAACATCTGGAGGCAAATAATGTCGGAGGATGGTGTCACACCCCAATCTCGCTAGGGTGTGATGGGCACCCGACCCTTATTTAAAGCTGAGCGAACCCGCTGACTCTTATTACACTCATAATCTCTTCGGACTCTTAAATCAAATAAAATGAAATACATAGTAAAGACTCTTTTCATCGTTCTCAAGTCAAGTAAAATCTGTAATCATATGGAGTCTGTAACATAATGCATAATAGTATGTCGGCTTGCAAAGCCGCTTACAAGACTGACATCCTATACACATGACTCTGTCTGCAAAGTCTCTAACATCAATCAGGAATCATAACATATGTACTCAGACTCGACAACACTCCGGAAGGAAATGGAGCTCGCCAATCCCGCTGGAACATCTTCTAGCAATGTCTTCTACTCATCTGGGTGTACTTGCGTGGCATGAAACCCAGCCCCCGAAGAAAGGGGGTCAGTACGGAACATGTAATGAGCATGTAAGACATGAAATGTAGTAAAGAGGAACATAACTGAAACAGAGATTTACCAAAAACAAACATGACTTTTAAAAACATCAATGCACTTGCCTTTTGAAATGAAAATCATATATGTCAACATCATATATCATATATGCATATAACGTGCCCCGACCCTCTAGTGAGGGACGCGGTGAGTAAATTCATGCATGTCATCATCATATATCATATATGCATAACGTGTCCCGGCCCTCAAGTGCGGGATTCGATGAATGGAGTCATCATATGCCGTCCTGGCCGCCATCCCCATATCATCATATCATCATATACATATACATATAACGTGTCCCGGCTCGAAAGTGAGGGACTCGGTGAACAATGTAGTGGAGTGCGCACGAGAACGTGTCCTGGCCCGGGACTCAGTGAAAGATACATTGAGGCATGCACGAGCAGAGTAGTGAGAAACTATATGCACATAAATCAATTTTTAAGACTCGATGGATATAAGTACACAATACGACACTTGAAGGATCATAAGAACGTTACAAGTCAATCCAGTTTAGAATGAGAAAGTTATAGACATTTTAGTACAGAAACCTTTACGAACGTTCCAAAGCAATCCGAGGTCGTTTACGAAAGTTAGGGACATTAAAACTTACAGAACTCTTTTAGGAACAGAAACTCTTATGCTTATTCATTAATTAATCATACAATAAACTCGACTGTACTAAACATGCTCATGACAAGAAGTGAATAAGAATCACAAACAAGCTTGGAATCAAGGAATAGAGTAACCCCAAGGTGCATATCATACCTTACTTGGTAAGCCTTACATACCTGTTCCATGTCCTATTAGCTACGCTTATTCGTCCAAACTTGCTAGTCTACATTCAAGAGAATTTACACGATCATTAGACTCATCGTTACACACTTGTCTTAGTCCTTCAAATAAATTCATTTATAATCTACCGAAATTTCGGCAGCATTTCCCTTGTAAATTCAACCAACCCCGAGAATTCAACTCGGCCAAATTATCAACAACAATCCGAGAATTCAACTCGGCCAAATTATCAACAACAATACCAACCATCATATCTCCAATTTCAACAATTAATTCAAAATGCATTCTAACACTAGCAACCCTTTCTACACAATTCGACGGCATTTCGTTTATATTCAATTCAACCACATATAATCAAGCCAACATCAATACTTACACATTTAAGAACTAGCCCGAGAGCTTCCAAACAAGACTCAAGAACAGTTTAACAATCCGCGCAATGTTCAAAACGGCCCAAACAATATACAACACCTCCCGAATCCTCTCAACTCAACCTAACCAACAACAACACATTCTTTCCTTCCAAATTCATGAAATTTAACAACCACACGTTAACAATATCATTCATGCAAACATAAGAAATCATTCTAACGGTACATTAACTTCTACAATAATCCCACAACGACTACAACTTCATTTCAAATCATCAAACCTTCATTTTCATCATGGAATCCACAACTACAACAATCCAAATACTAAATAAAATCAATTAATCATATCTACACAACAACCCCCATTCGGCCATCACCTACACACACATATTTCATGAATTTCATCCATTTCTACATACTATAACATGCACAAATCACCCCTAACACATGTGAAAGAAGATTGAATACATACCTTTTTCACTTAACTCCTTAACTTGGCTAGGGTTGTGAATTGCACAAATGAATGGTTTGCTTGCTTCAACAACCACCCCACGTTAATTAGAGCCTTCAAATTAGTTGGAATACTTGAAGAAAATTATTTTTCTTGATCAATTTCTATGGCTTCAATTTTTGGTGCCATGGCCGAATGCCCTTATAGTTTTCTTTCTAGAAGTTTCTTGAACTTATGAAAGACGAATATGTCTTGCTTTGGTCATCTCCATCTATATATATATATATATAGTTCCTTCAAATATCAAGTGGACACATGCCCCCCACTCATGGCTTGAGTTAATTGACCAAGCCATGGGTGGGACCCACTTAAGTCCACACGGCCATGGTGGTTTGGTCTTGAACCCTCTAGAATTTTATTTCCCTTTTTGCCCCTAGCCTTCCTCAATATTACCATGAACCACCTTTTGAATTTCTCTTTTTACCCTTAGCCTTTCTCAATTTTTCCATACTAATAAACAACTTGTATATTAAAATAATTCTGGGAAATAGCCTTGCCCTTAACTTACCATGACTATCTTGAAATACCCGAATGTACAAAACACGGGATATGACAGAAGGCATCTACAAATTCTTGCCATACCGGGGGAAGCGCATTGGCTCTGTGTGAAGCCATCCAAACCGTGTACCAATGAACCACAACATCCCTCAATCTATAGGATGCTAACTCCACCGATTCGGTGTCCGAAGCATGTATCAACTGAAGTGTCCTCAACATTCCATCAATAAAATTCTAAGGGTCCTTATCCGGCTTTGGTCCAAAGAATTCCGGAGGGTTCAAACTAATAAAAGCATAGGCCCTTGCACTAACAGCCCTATCACCTTGCCATGTACTTTACCGCTGAGTCTAGGTGGCAACCAATTGAGTAAGCAAATGAATGGCCTCTTTTACATCTTGGCCTGAAGCATCCGGTGGAGGAGTCGGAGGTGCTAGAGCTGGGGTTGCGGACTGAGATTGCGCCGCATTCTGGGACTCACTTTCCTCTACAACCATTGGCGGTGCTCTTTCAGCCCGCTTTTCTGCCACTGTCTTGCCCTTTTGGGCTGCCGTAGCCTTTCTCTTTACAGGCATCACAGAAATACATAACACACGATTAAGGAAAAAGAAGTCCTTATATCATAGCTCTATCGCACGATCTTATGAAGAAAAAAGGTCATTCATTGCTAAAATTCCCGCAACCTCTTGCTTATAAGTATGACGTGCAACACACCCATAACCAAGACTCTACTGGACACTGCTCGTAGGCACACCCTAGGACAGAACTGCTCTGATACCACTTTTGTCACGACCTAACTGGAGGACCATGACGGGTACCCGGTGCTACCCCACCCGGGCACCTCTTGACATGCATACACATTTATATCTAGGTGAGCCACAAAGCTAAATCATGCTTTCTATCCATCAATCATACTATTTCCATTGGGCAACAATACATTTATAGCACCATCAACAACTATGCCCGCAACAATGTACATAAGCCGATGAGCTTAACAAAAGATATCCAAAATATAAGCCGACAAAGCCAAATACATCTAACAATATACACATGTCTACGAGCCTCTAAGGAGAGTATGTCATATCATATAGGTGGGACAGGACCCCGCTATGCCCATAAATATATACACAAAAGAATAAATACCAAAAGTTGTAGCTCCGAATGAAATGGAGCTCCGCTATGTAGTCTCTGAGTAATAAAACTATGGATCAAGCCTGTCTCCCTAACCACCTGTGAGCATGACGTAGCATCCACAAACAAAAGGACGTTAGTACGAAGAATGTACTGAGTATGTAAAGCATGATCAACATCATTATAGAAGCATTATAAGCAACATAAGAAATATCATAAGATGGGAGATAGTAGTATCATCGTCACAAACACTTACTTGCTTTTCATAGGGACTTTCCATTTCTAATGCGTGATTGTGTACATACATCCGTATCCGTTTCCGTACTTATTTACATTTCATATTCATATACATATCATTTACATAGCATACCCGAGTATGAAAGTTTGGTGTTTCACATGCCAGGCCCTGCTAAGGCTCAGGGTCATACATACCTGGCCCTACAAGGCTTAGGTTTGTCCGTACCCAACTGCAGTGGTGCGCGCGTAATATATATATATATATATATTCTACCCGGCCATATAAGCTCGGGGTTTCATAATACCCATATATAGGCACATATACATAAAATCCCATAAGCGTCTTTAGCATCATTTCTATCGTCGTTCATTACATCTATCCCTAGAGGATTACTCATCATAGGAGGAATTTAGTACAATCGTAACATATCGAGAATCATGAGCTTAGTAGCTTTTAAAGAAAGAATCATTTGGATGACATCATAAGCTTATAAAAGATTAGATATTTGGCCAAAGAACCATGCCTTATGAAAGAAAGGTTAGCCTTACATACCTTTCCGTTCAACTATTCTATCACTTGCATGTTCTCCTTCAATGCTCACGTTTATACCTTCATTAGAGTTATACTATCATTAGAAAATCGATAGCTTAGCATACAAGACTAAAGCTTAGAGAAAATTGGACAACATCTCCTTTATTTATACGACTTCCTCCATATCATATATCAACTCCCAAACATCAATAATAACATTCACAACATCCTAACAATCGTCTTTATTCACCTACATTATCCATATTCCTCAATTCACTTTGAGCCATCCATATCCATGGTCATAGCACACTACTACATTCACTCATATACAATGTTTATCCTATGTTCTTAATATCATTTATAACGTGATTATAATCATAACATATCAAGAATCATGACTCAATCCAAGATACTACTCAAAAATGACACTATTCCCACATTTATGACCCATTTTCTATCTCCTTCTACAATCCAAGTCTTTCAACCTCTCAATACCTTAAATAACATGGAAAGACCATAAAACTTACCTTAGATGGTGTAGGAATAAGCCTTGGGTGGAAATACTTCACTTGAGCCAAAACCCTAGTTCACCTCCAATGAAATTTCTTTACTTGGATGATCTCTAATGAGTTTCTTACACTTGGTTTTCTTAGTTTGATGAAGTTGATCATAAATTTCTCTTGAGTTCTTATAGATGAAGAGTGGAGAGGGTTCTAGAGAGTTCTTGAAGTGTTGGGTGAAAATGAAATTAAATAATGAACTTGGTCTCCTTTTTAATAACCTAAAAATATGATCCGTCGGGAAAATATACGGACACTTATACGGTCCGTATAAGTGACCGTTAAATCGCCCCTTCAACATCTCGCTTCTGTGACCACTATATGGCATATTATACGATCCGTATAATTTTATACGGTCCGTATAAATGACTGTGTAATCCCATCAGTGAGGGACCTTCACTGTGATGATTTTGCAGACCATTATATGGATCGTATAACATTATACGGACCGTATAATCGGCTGCGTAACCCATCTTTTCCCTGATCTTGTTCTTTTCACTTCATTTGATCTCCAATCCTTATGGAACCTTCTTGATACTTGTTTAACACCTCATTAACGATCTAAGGGACGTTATAATTCTTTTCCAAGACACTGTTAAATCATCATTAACTTGTTACTCATAAATCCTTTACGATACACATCGTATGCCTTGCTCTCTCTTGGCAAACTTTCTCCTCTTACTCCGAATGCCTTTGCAAATTTCAATTAGGGTCATCAAATGTCATTTCTCACTGATTGAAATACCGTATACTTCGCTCCCTTCGTTAGTCTATTCACTTTGCATCAACAGAGAATTTTTCGAGGTGTAACATTAGGTCACCCATATCCGCTGCCATGGCCGAGGCATACCTAGCCAAGGAATTGAAGCGGAGACTGTAATCTAAAGCACTCATGCTCCCTTACCTTAGATTTAGGTTGTACTCTAAAACACTCATGCTCCCTTGCCTAAGATTTAGGAATTTATCGGCTCTAGCCCGCCGAACATCTGGAAGCAAGTAATGTCGGAGGAAGGCATCCACAAATTCTTGCCATACTGGGGGAGGTGCATTGGCTCCCCGTGAAGCCATCTAAACTGTATACCAATGAACCGCGACATCCCTCAATCAATAAGATGCTAACTCCACCGATTCAATGCCTGAAGCATGCATTAACCGAAGTGTCCTCAACTTTCCATCAATAAACTTCTGAGGGTCTACTTCCTGCTTTGACCTAAAAAATTCGGGAGGGTTCAAGCTAATAAAATCACGGGCCCTTGCACTAATAGCCCTATCACCTTGCCGCTGTGTCTGGGCGGCAACCAACTGAGTAAGTAAATGAATGGCCTCTTTTACATCTTGGCCTGAAGCATCCGGTGGAGGAGCAGGAGGTGCTGGAGCTGGGGTTGAGGCTCCCTCATGCTCCTCAGAAATAGGCACTGAATGGGAGGACTGAGATAGAGCCACATTCTAGGACTCACCCTCCTCAATATCCGTTGGCGGTGCTCTTTCAGCACGATTTTCTGCCACTGTCTTGCCCTTTTGGGCTGCCATAGCCTTTCTCTTTACAGACATTTCTGAAATACATAACACACGATTAAGGAAAGAGAAGTCCTTATATCATAGCTCTATCGCATGTTTATGAAGAAAGAAGGTTATTCATTCCTAAAATGCCCGCAACCTCCTGTTTATAAGCATGGTGTGCAACACACCTATAAACAAGAATCTACTGGACACGGCTCATAGACACACCCTAGGACAGAACTGCTCTGATAGCACTTTTGTCACGACCAGACCCGAGGGCCATGACGGGCACCCGATGCTAACCCACCCGGGTACCTGTTATCGCACATTCATATTCACATCTAGGTGGACCACATAGCTTACTTATGAATGCTATACATCAATAATGCTAAACTCATTGGGTAACAACACATTTATACCATCATTGACAACTATGCCCATATCAATATACATAAGCCGACAAGGCCATCAAAATGATGTACAAAATATAAGCCGACAAGGATAAGGACATCTAATCATACACAACTGTCTACGAGCCTCTAAGAAGAGTGGGTAACATCATATAGGCGGGATAGGACCCCGCCGTGCCCATGTATGTACACAAAAGAATAATACCAAAAGTTGTAGCTCTGGATGAAATGGAGCTCCTCTATGTAGTCCCTGAATAAGAAAGCTATGGATCAAGCCTGTCTCCCTGGCCACCTGCGGGCATGATGTAGCGTCCACAAATAAAAGGACGTCAGTACAAATATTGTACTGAGTATGTGAAGCATAATCAACATCATAATAGTAACATAAGAGACATCATAATAATCAGCATAAGATGGGAGAATTGGGAGATAATAAAGCCATCATCATCATTACTTACTTGTCTTTCATAGGGACCTTCCATTTCTAATGTGTGCTCGTGTACGTACATACAAACATATACATATATATCTATAGCCGTATCCATATAATCCGTACTCATATACATATTCATATCCATAGCGTACCCGACCATGAAAGTTCAGTAGTTTCACATTTATGACAAGGCTTGGTGATTATACATACCTAGCCCTACTAAGGCTCAGTGGTATCCGTACCCAACTGCAGTGGTGTGCGTGCAATAGATATCATACCAGGCCATATAAGCTCGGTGTTACATCATAGCCATACATACTTAGACACGTATACTTAAGAGTCCATAAATATCATCAACATCATTACCATTGTCATTTTTGTTACGTCTATCCTTGGAGGATCAACTATCATATAGAGGATGCAATGAAATCGGGAAAGTATCGAGGGTTCATGAGCTTTAGTAGCTTTAGAGATAGAATCATTTGGAGGACATTATAGAACTCATAAAAAGATGTGTATATGTATAGCCAAGGAACCATGCCTTATTGAAAGAAGGGTTAGCCTTACATACCTCCTTGTCTTCTCAACTATCTAACGTTCACTGTTGAAGCTTGAACAATCTACATTTAGAAGGATTCATACCATGGTTAAGCCTTAATGATACTCTTAAATTCAAACTAGAACAATTCATAGTCTAATGAAAATTGGGCAGCATTTCCCCTATTTTGTCAGCAAGGAGCGTCGAACAGATCGATGGAGCGCCAATCTGCTCCGTCAAAGTCATGAAATTTTCAGTGACCAACTTTCTCTTCCTCACAATCAACGGTGCAAAGGACGGAGCGTCGAACAGAAGATTGTACAAAGGACGACCGTCAAACCTCTTTTTCATGAAACTATAGAGAATTTTCTTTTTTACCATCTCCTCTTGGGTCTTTAGCCTAAAGTCATACACGTAACCCAACATATAATGTTCCAAAGGACTTATACAATGCTTTCACACTCTATACGGATTTACGGGATGTTACGGTTATATCATATACCAATTAAACAATCGTTCATTCTCGAGAGAAAAAGGAATGAAACAAAGGAAGGGTATCTGACTGGGTGAAAAGTTGTGGATATCTACTACACATATCAGCTTCGGTCTCCCACGTAGCCTCCTCGATTTTACGGTGCTTCCACTGAATCTTCACTGAATCTATTTCCTTTGACCTCAACTTTTGAACCTCCTATCTAAGATGGCTATCGGCTCCTCCTCATAAGATAAATTCTGTTCAAATAGAATCGAATCGAATCCCACTGAATGATATAAGACCCGTCAGAATGGTATTTCTTCAGCATGGACACATGAAACACCGGATGAACACCCGACAAACCTCGAGGTAATGAAAACTCATAAGCTACCTCTCCCACACGATGAAAGATCTCAAATGGGCCAATGAACCTAGGGCTACACTTGCCCTTCTTCCCAAATCTCATCTCACCCTTCATGGGCGAAACCTTTAACAGAACTTGCTCACCTACCATGAACTCTAAATCTCTGAACTTCCGGTCTGCATACTCCTTCTACCGACTCTGAGGTACTAGAAGCTTTTCTTAAATCAATTTCACCTTTACCAATGACTCCCTCAAAAGATTGGTACCCCAAGGTGTCATCTCAAAAGCATTAAACAGGAGAATCGACATCTACTCCCATATAAAGCCTTGAATGGAGCCATGTTGAAACTAGAATAATAGTTGTTATTGTACGCAAACTCTGCCAAAGTTAAGAACTAGTCCAAATGACCACCAAAATCAATAACACAAGCTTGGAGCATATCCTTTAAAACTTGAATCGTCCGCTAAGACTGACCATCTATCTAAAGGTGAAAAGTATTAGTTAGATCCAACTGAGTCCCAATCTCGGCCTGCAAAGTCCTCCAGATATGGGATGTAACTTGAGTGCCCCTATCGGATATAATGGAAATGGTGTCACGACCCAACCGGAGAGCCATGACGGGCACCCGGAGCTGACCTACTGAGCACCTCTTAACATGCTTCTCATTATCATTCTAGGTGGACCATGAAAGATAACACATGAATATCATAATATGTAAGGGCATGAATCCACAAAAATAATAGTTCATCTGTATGATCATTATCAACTATGCCCATATATATACACACAAGTCGACAAGGCTGCCAAAAATGATATATTGAAAATGAACCGATAAAGTTATAGGACATCTAGCAATATAAATCTGTTTACGAGCCTCTACATGGAGTGCATGTAATCATAAAGACAGGGCAGGACCCCGTCGTTCCCAAATATGTACACAAAAGAATAATACCGCTAGACTGCAGCTCCGAAGCAAATGGAGCGCTTCTGAGAAATCGCTGATGAAGCACCTACGGATATGATCCGTCTCCCTGCCTATCTGCGGGCATGAACGCAACTTCCACAAGTAAAAGGACGTCAGTACGAATAATGTACTGAGTATGTAAGGCATGAATAACAACATAATAAAGATGTGGAAAGTAACATAAAATAAGATAGTTAACCTGTACATTTGGATGCCTCTTAAGGCGAACGTCATGCATTCTTAGGTGTTTTTTAAAAAAAAAAAAATCATACATACATATATATTTATATATATTGCTGCGGAACATGCAGTCCGATCCATATATCATATCATCCCGCGTCCGGGACATCCCAGGTCCGGGGTAACATTATAACGTACCCATTAAAGTGGTGTGCACATCTATGTGCAGTACCCGACCGACTATAGCGCGAGTCGTTGTGGGAAAATAGCTACATATATATAAAGCATGCATGAGAGCCCAAATGAAACATTTCTACTCTATCAGAGTGATGTAAGGTCAGTAAACCTCCGATTTCTATTATGGAATCATCGCCATTGCTATATCTCACCTTGAAAGAAAAATTATCATAAGATGAGATCAACAACAATGAATAAAATCAATAGTCATGGAACAAGCTCAATAATATCATGAGAACATCAAGAACTATAAGCTTTCGTATCTCTAGAAATAGAATAAATATCATCATCATCATTACATAGGGAACTTTTATCAACAATGTCATAAGAACCTTGAGAATCATGAGCGTCTAGCATTTCTAGGAAATAGGACATTATGGATTTTATGTATAAGTTTACAACAAAGGAATCATTCCTTAAGAAAGAAAGGGTTAGCCTTAACATACCTTTACGCCTCCTTGAATACTTAACGTTCTCCTCCCAAGCTCGCAAATCAACATTCAAGAGGATTCGTACTAAGGTTAAGCCTTGAAAACACTCATAAAATCAAACTAGTGTAATTAACGAGCTAGTGGAATTTGGGCAGCACTTCCCCTATTTTATCGACTTCCACCAAATTACAAAACAACTCCCAAAAAACAATATTAACATCATAATCAAGAAATTATATTCAATTTAATCTTAAATCCATCCAAAATCACCTTTCAAGTTCATCTGATAGTCATCAACTCAATTTAGCACTTTATGACTTCTCCACTTTAACTCTTTTCCTTTCCAAGAGTTACTAAACCTTTAAACCAACTCAATCATATAAATAAGATGGAGAACATACCTTTTAATAGAATAACTTCACTTCACTCAACATCTCCCAAGAACAAGGTCATCGCAACACTGAAGAGAAGCAAGAACCATCATCTTCCATGAATTATCTTGAGGTTTTGATGTTTGATCTTCTCTTTTAATGGTGTGGAAGGTTTTGAAATGTTAGAGAACCTTCAAGAACCCTCTAATATTGTGGAGAGAAAAGTGAGGAAGGTGGGTGTGACGAATGGGATCTTTAACTTAAAAGGGGTTTGAAATCGTCCCACTGACTTGGGTTTGCGGTTGAGATGTGGCCTAGCATACTCAGTATGTGACCGCATCTCACTCAGCATAGTGAGGATGGTGCTGAGGCATTGTGCACCTCAAAATGGGTGATTTTTCAGCCAATATTATGCACAACATACTAAGTATCCGGCCGCATGTTGCCCAAATTTCTCGATTTCGCGAAAATGCGTTCTTTTCAATTCGTTTGACCTCCAATCCTTATGGAACCTTCTTGGCACTTGTATAAAACTTCATTAACCCTCTAAGGAGCCCTATAAATCCCCCTAAAGGTAATTATAAGCAATGTATTACTAAAATAACACGAAATCTTCCCAAAACATCACTTAAGTTTCCAATCCCTCAACGATCTTACTTCCGCCGATTCATTTAATTCCGAAACCTTCAGGTACGCACTAAAAATTGTTAAATATCCTCCTTAAACTTGTAAGGGATTCATGTCCACTTTATGCTTGAATTATCTTCCTCATAATGCAAATGACATGAAATTTCCAAAGTATAACATTCTTCTCCCTTAAGAACATTCATCCTCGAGTGTTAGACCCTTAGTGATTTTACAAAAAATTTCGCCAGAGTTTTCCCTGTAATCATGCTACTACCAACCTATCACAACAACCCAAAATATACAACGCCTCACAGGGCTACAACAACAACTACAATAATGGCCCCACACAACCAAGAAATCATAAACAGAAAGTATTACGCACCTGAAGACAAAGATGGCTCTATTTGAACCTCCTCTGGGAGTGGAAACAAATGTGGATACCTGGACCTTATATCTTCCTCGGCTTCCTAAGTTATTTCTTCCCTATTATTGTTTCTCCATAGAACTTTAACTGAAGCTACATCTTTAGTTCTTAATCTCCGAACTTGTCTATCTAGAATAGCAATGGGAACTTCTTCGTAGGGCAATTGCTCAGTAACTTGGATATCACCTACGAGTACAAATCTGGAAGGATCTCCAATACATTTGCAAAGCATAGATACATGGAAAACTGGATGGACTGACTCCAAGTCAGAGGATAGGTCTAACTCATAAGCTACCTGACCCACTTTGGGTAACACCTTATAAGGCCCAATATATCGAAGGGTAAGCTTAACTTTTTTACCAAATCTCATGAAGCCCTTCATCGGCGACACCTTCAAGAATACCTAGTCATCAACTTGGAATTCCAGGTCTCATCGGTGATAATCTACATAAGACTTTTGACGACTTTGAGCTATTAATAATCTGTCCTGAATGAGTTTAACCTTCTGTACCGCTTGTTGGATCAAATCTGGCCCTATTAATTTGGTTTCCCCTACTTCGAACCATCCAATTGGTGATCTACATTTTCGCCCATATAAAGCCTTATATGGGGCCATTTGAATACTGGAATGATAATTATTGTTACAAGCATACTCAATGAGCGGTAAGTGATCATCCCAACTACGTCCAAAATCTAACACACATGCCCGTAGCATATCTTCGAGAGTCTGAATAGTACGCTTAGTCGGAATTTCCATAGCTTGCAACAATCCCCCAGGCTTCTGATGCTCGATCTTTACCTGCTGACAGTTAGGACATTGAGCCATGAACTCTGCTATATCTTTCTTCATTCCATCCCACCAATAAATTAACTTAATATCATGATACATCTTCGTCGCTCTCGGATGAATAGAATAATGGGAACAAAGGTTTTCCCCAAAATCTGGTGACATAACCTTACAACATCAGGAACACATAATCTGCCCCGATGTCTGAGAACTCCATCTGCAGAAATTTCAAATGATGACTTTTTCTTCTGAGGAAGTGTATCTCTACAATGAAGCAATATGGGATACTCCTATTGGCGCTCTTTTACCTCCACCACTAAAGACGAAACAACTGAATTCTGGATAGTAACTCCCGTATTACCCGAGTCCATTAATCAAACTCCCAAAGTAGCTAACTGTTAAAGCTCACGAGCTAATTCCTTCTTCTCTAGTTGGACATCACATAAAATACCCATGGATCTACGGCTAAGAGCATCGACTACGACGTTCGCTTTCCACGGATGATATAAAATGCTAGCATCATAATCTTTCAATAGCTCTAACCATCGCCTTTGCCGTAAGTTCAACTCCTTCTGCTTGAAAATATATTGGAGACTCGTATGGTCTGTATAAATATCAACATGAACGCCATAAAAATAACTTCTCCACATCTTCAATGCACGAATTACCACAGCCAACTCTAGATCATGGGTTGGATAATGCTGCTCAGGTTTCCGTAACTTTCTTGAAGCATAAGTAATAACCTTACCATGCTGTAGCAATACACAGCCTAGTCCAATACCTGAAGCATCACAACAAATAACATAGCCCTCCGATCCTTCTGAAAGTGTCAGAATCGGGGCCGAAGTCAATCTGTTCTTCAGCTCCTAAAAACTGCACTCAACAGCATCTGTCCATTGGAATTTAGCTGATTTTTGAGTCAGTTTCATCAGTGGTGCAGAAATAGAAGAAAATCCTTCTACAAATCTTCTATAATAACGTTGCCCGACCCAGAAAACTACGAACTTCAGTAGTTGTTATAGAGGCCTTGGACAAGTCTTCACAACATTAATCTTCTGGGTATCCACCCGAATACCATTAGCTGAAACAATGTGCCCCAGAAAAGTCACTGAATTCAACCAAAACTCACATTTAGTGAATTTCACATATAGCTTACGGGCCTGAAAAATTCTTAGGGCAGCACGTAAATGATCTGCATGCTCTACCTCAGATCGAGAATATACCAGGATATCATCGATAAACACGATCACGAAAGAATCCAAGAAAGCCTCGAATACACTATTCATCAAATCCATGAATACCGTCGGTGCATTAGTCAACCCGAACGACATTACTCGAAACTCATAATGACCATATGTAGTTCGGAAGGCTGTCTTTGGAATGTCCTTCTCTCTAACTCTTACCTGGTGATACTCGGATCTTAAATCTATTTTTGAGAACCATCTGACACACTGTAGCTGATCAAATAAATCATCAATTCTTGAAAGCGGATACTTGTTCTTGATCGTCACCTTATTCAGATGTCTGTAATAAATATAATTCGCAAAGGGCGATTCTTCTTTCTTACAAAAAACACGTGTGCTCCCCACGGCAACGAACTAGGCCTGATAAAGTCTTTCTCGAGGAAATCCTTCAGTTTCTCCTTCAACTCTTTTAATTCTACATGAGCCATTCTATAAGGAGGAATATATATGGGCTTAGTATCCGGTAGCACCTCGATGGCAAAATCAATTCCCATTATGGTGGAAGACCTGGAATTCCATCGGGAACACATCTGGAAACTTATTAACTACTGGAACAGATTGAAGAGTTGACGACTTTTCTTCTGTATCTTGCATCTGGGCTAAATGATAAATAGAACCTTTAGCAATCATCTTTCTTGCCTCGAGTAGGAAATAAACCTACCTCTCGGAGACGCTGTGTTACCCTTCCACTTTAGAACTGGTTCTCCCGAAAATTGGAAACGAACCATTTTTTGTTACACCTCAAGGTTTTGTACATTGAGATTCGTCGTGTGTTAGTGGTTCTAGTCTTGGACCCCGGGGTTATCAAGGTTAAATGAGATTAGACATGTTTATCTTATAGTTATAGGGGGTTAAGTACATGTTTGGCAGGTATTGGAAGGATTAGAGGCTTATTGAATCGATGAGAATACATTTCAACAAAAGTTGGGATTTACGGTTGGATTTACGGACCGTATATATTATACGAACCGTAAATTCCAAGATTTCCACTGTAGAATTGAATCAGTGGTTGGTGTTTTATGTTGGGGATTTACGGTCTAAATGTACGGACCGTAAATTATTTACGTACCGTATATTGGACCGTATATCTGAGGCGGTGGCAGATTTTCTTTTATGTTATATACTCGACACTTATTCATTTTAGCTCATTTCCAACATTTCCCAAGTCCATCAAAGTTCTAGAATCTTCCTCTAAAAATATCCAACCAAGCCAAAGTTAAATCAAGGATTGAAAGGTGAAAATCAAGAGATTCAGTGTTGGAAGGCTCACTAGGGTTTGTAGAGTCCAAGAATTCTTTTGGTGTTGAAGTTGGAGGTTCCACTCAAGTGGAATAATTTTATAAAAAGCTTGCTCTTATATGATTAAGGTAAGTTTTAACATCTATTGCATGTGTTAAGGACGTTTCATTGTTATACAACTTGATTGAGGAAATAAAGAGAAAGAGGAAGTTCAAATATGAATTTAAGGATATTTTGAGTAGTAAACTAACTTGAGCTATATTTATTCGAATGCTTTGAGCATATGTTACACCTCGCACTTTCAGAGCATGAGCATGCCACGTACTTCACCGTATTAAGGGAGTATCGGAGACGTCCCATAAAGTTTTGGAAGGTACAAGCCATGGGAAGTACGTAACAATGAAGTAAGGATGAATTACAATCTTGTAAGTCGTAACCGGGAAGGACAACCTTGGGACCAAAGGACATGACCATTATCGAGTATGATTAATGATAAATATAATGTATGGAGAATTTCGGAAGATTCCGAAACCAAACAAATCGAAGAAAATAATTTTTTCGAAGATTTGAAAAAAAACGTTGGCAGAATTTTGAAAAGAATTTTGGGTCAACTTTGGAGGGTTATATCTCTAGGTATATTAGGAGTTTTAAGGTGTTTCAAAATCCTAAAATGAAGTTCGTTGAGTCTAGTTTCCAACGCAACAAACTGCTCGTCAATACGATATCGGAGTAGAAAATTATGAACATTACAAGTTATACTGACAGCGCAGAAACACGCGCTACAGTGCGCGCTGCTACAGTTACCGGGCTGCAACAGTAACTGATGACGCTAGGTCGGTCCAAACCGACTCTAGAGCTCTAGAAAAGGGGTTTTACTCTTATTTTTTTCATCCAACCCCTTTAAAACATTCCCCAACCCTCTAGAATATTTCCCCAACTTCCACCCACAAAATTTTGGCCCAAAACAAGTGGAAACAACCAAATCTTCCATCAAGAAAGTTAGAAACTACAAGAGTAGCAAGCCTATGGTATTGTATCATGATTGAGGGTAAAGTTAAACTGATTCAGCCGTGGTTCTTGGGTTGTATTCACTGCTTAAGGTATGTATGACACCCCTTTGGTCGTGTGTTAGCTTAATTTAATGTTGGTAAAGTTGTTTGAGGCCAAATACCGCAAGACTACATCAAAATAAGTGATGTTAAGACAATGTTTTGTAGGGGCTGTTTTGAATGTTTAAACATGACTTCTAATGGTTGTAAATGGTGGATTATAACCTGAATATATTGTTCCTACGGTTATTGGGATTATTCATGTGTTAGTTGGAAAGATGGAGAAGAAAATATATGGAATCTACGAGTAGAAAGTAAAGGATGAGGCGTAGGAGTATGAATTGCTTTGGAATATATTTAAGGATATTTAGAACTAAAATATGATATGGTAAATATATGCATTTGTTTTTTGAAGGGTGTGGACAGAATTATGAAAGGAGAGTTGGGTTTGAATGACGTTGTTATTCGTTAAACGAGCTTGCCGCTCGATATGATTCCTAAAGTAATCAAAGAGTGCTATATTGGATTATAGTTGTAACACCTCGTAACTTCGGACGTAAGTTTGACTCATAAGATGATAATATAATGGAACCAATATGAGGGTTATAGGAAGTGTTATGAAAACCAATTAAGTCATAAGAAATGTCTTTAGGCAAAGCAAAGTTGAAAACCACTCTACGGGGCATGTTTGCAAGTGAGTTTATAGAAGGTCTTACTTCCAACGACCATAACCCCTTTATTAATTGAGATTTTGGGAAACCTTCCTTGATGAAAGTTGTATCCCTTTGAAATAGCTTTCCAACGGTATATTATGGGTCTTGAACGGAGCTATACACAAAGCGTTATGACCATTTTACGACAGACTGTTCGACAGAATATCACCCTCTGTCACAAGATGCGACTCAGGATGCGACTCGCAAACACTACATGCGACGCCGCAGTCCCGTCGCAAGTTGTGCCAGAGAGATTTTGTCCAGACTTTTCTGGACTACTTTAAATAAGACCCAACTCGTCCAAAATCATATTTTCATCATTCATGGTCAAGAAAACCTCTAAAATACTCCCTAACATTCATCCACAAGAAAATTCAAGGGAAATCCATGATCAATAACACCAAATCCATGAACCCAAATGTATGAAACCTAGCCAAAGTTCATCTAATTCAAGAAAACCCAAGGGAAGTGAAGTAGGGTTTTGGTGCTAAAGGAGTAACTCCACTCAAGACTTGTTCAACCACTATCTAAGGTAAGTTTCATGACTTTCTCATGATGATTAAAGTGTTGATGTATTCTTGGGAGAATAATAATTGGGTTTGATGAAGGGAATTATATGAACTATACTAGAGTTGTTGGATTGTTGACTTGGGATTTGTTGTATTCATATGAGTGATGAAGAATGATGTTAATTTCATCTAATTGAGATTGTAGAATCATCTAGAAGTAATAGAATGGGATTGGGTGAAGAAAACACCATTAATGAAGGTTGTGGAGCTTCATGCCCACCAAGTGTTTGATAAAATGCTTAGATGACCAAAGCATGAATATTGTTGCTAATATAGAATCCCTTTGACTTGTATTGATATAGATCAAAGTTGAGAGGGTTGACGATCATTGTATTACGCTCAAAGGTTGGAATTGAGGTATGTGAGGCTAATTATCTACGTTAGGGAATGTTCATGATTCTCCCTACGCCTCATTCTTCATACTTGTTAGAAATTTGACTCAGAATATAGTTAGCTCTAGTTTCATGAAATGATATAGAACTGTTATCTTCTAGGGTTGCAGTTACAGAATTCGTTCATGGTTGTCACTTTGAACATCATGAACCCAGCACGTAATCCTTATAGACTTATGCATTATTATCACATGAGTCTCAGTCAGTGTATAACCAGTTAACTGCAAGAGTCCCAGAATCAGAAACAGTTATCATGCTATCAGCGATAACCAGTCTCAGTTTTGTAAAATATCAATGTTGAACACCTGTATCTGTACTTTTGGGCCCTAGGCCACAGTTTATGCATACGTATTGCTTGGGCCAGAGGCCACAGTTTTGTGCACATTATTTGGGCCCTAGGCCACAGTTATATATATATATATACAGTTTTACAGGTGATTCTTCATCCAGAACAGGGAGTACTTCAGCTTCTTGCTTTCCTGTGTAGTTCAGTTTCAGTTTTCAGTTTCAGTTCCAGTATTTTATTGCTTCAGTTGCTTTACATACCAGTACAATTCAAATGTGCTGATGTCCCTTTTTATTGCTTGGGGGCCTGCATCTCGCGATGCAGGTAACGATACACAGGTTGACGACTCAGCTAATTAGGAGTGCACGTATCAGCTACTGGTGAGCCCCACATTCCTTCGGGGCGTTGTCAGCTATCCGGTTATTTCAGTTTATAGACAGATCTATCATTCAGTACTCTTAGAGGCTTCATAGACACAGTTCAGACAATCAGATATTTATTATGTTAGCCTTTTTGGCAGTTGTTCAATCGTTTTGGTTTAGCCATGTTGGCTACTACTGTCAGATATATTTCAGATTGTCTAAGTATTTTCGCATTATGATTTCAATCAGACCTTTAGTATATCAGCATGTGTTTAGTTATTCCACATTTAGTTATGTTTTGATATCACATGTTGATTTAGTCAGCCAGTTAGTTCGCTCGGTCACATGCAGTCAGGCACCGGGTGCCGTGTTACGTCCAGGCCTAGGTTCGGGGCGTGACAAAGCTTGGTATCAGAGCCTAGGTTCAAGTGTCTTAGGGAGTGAGTCTATGAAGCCGTGCCCAGTGGGGTCCCTTTTATATGTGTGAGGGCCCCACACATATAAACAGTTGACCACCAAGACATTCAGGATTTGTTTCACTTCTTTCATACTCTAGTTCGTGCAGATAGAGTAATGCTTTTAGGAATCCTTCTAACTCGTGCGAATTACCTATTTCAGAAATGGCTCCAAAGAGGAAGTACAACAAGAAGAATACGACTACTAGCCAGGGGGCGACCGTTGACGCAGCAACAGAAGGGGGCACTCAGGCCCAGGCAGCCGCCACAGCTAACGCCGCTGCTACGCCCCCCAATACTTCTGATGCAGATGTTAGAGGAGCTATTCAGCTACTCACTCAAATTTTGGCAAATCAGGCCCAACGACAGGAAACGGCCCCTAGCTCAGGCGCTAGTAGTGGGTCAAACAGTTCTATGACTCAGGAGTTTATGCGGATGAAGCCGCCAGTGTTCACAGGGTTAAAGAAGGAGGAAGACCCCCAAAATTTCATTGATGGACTCCAGAAAATATTTCGTGTGATGCATGCTACTGATACAGAGGCAGCAGAATTCGGGGCTTTCCAGCTGCAAGATGTGGCCCATATTTGGTATGAGACATGGGAACAGTCCCGAGGGGAGGATGCACCTTCTGCTACTTGGGACGAATTTGCAGACGCTTTTACTGAACATTTCATGCCAATTGAGATTAGAGAAGCCAAGGCTATAGAGTTTGAGAATCTAAGGCAAAAGGACATGACTGTTCAGGACTATTACCTCAAGTTCATGTCATTGTCCAGACATGCTCCTCACATGGTTCATGATATGAGAGCCGTGGTCAGAAGATTTGTACTTGGGCTTAAACCCGAGTTGCACAGGGATGCCAACACACCTGCTCAGAACGACAAGATGACTATTTCCAAGATACTGGCATTCATGCAAGGTAACGAGACAAGAATGAAGGAAGAAGAAGCCCTACAAAAGCAAAAAGATAGAGAGTTTAGTAAGAGGGCTAAGTCTGCTGGTAATTTCAGTCACGGGGGATCTCAAGGTGATGGCAACCGTCAATTTTTTAAGAATAGGCCATCAAGACCTGCTTCCTCAACAGCTAGTGCTCCAATTGAGAGGTCCAAGTTTAACCAGAAAGACCGGAACTTCCGAACGACAGGCTCACATTCACAGGCCAACATGACCAACCGTGGTTTTCAACACCCTACTTGTAACACTTGTGGTAAGAAACATTCAGGAGTATGCTGTTTGGGCATGGATGGTTGTTTTAGGTGTGGTCAGCCGGGTCATGTTCTGCGGGATTGTCCACCCGTAAGACAGAATACCGGAGGTAACAGTAATATAGCTCAGTCCACAAATTCAGCAGCTCCCTGAAACTTCCAAGCCCAGTAGGGGCGCGGAGCAGCAAAGCCCGGTAATACGGGCAGTGGTCAGAATCGTCTGTATGCACTGTCAGGTCGCCAGGATACAGAGGCTCGTGGAGATGTTGTCACAGGTATGCTAACAGTCTTCACCTTCGATGTATTCGCTCTTATGGACCCCAGATCCACTCTATCTTATGTGACCCCGTATATTGCTAAGAAATTTGGGATAGAACCCGAAACGTTGCAAGAACCTTTCGAAGTATCCACACTGGTTGGGGAATCAGTTATAGCTAGGGGTATCTATAGAGGTTGTCCAGTGTTAATCTACCATCGCAGCACCACAACAGACTTAATAGAATTAGAGATGGTAGATTTTGACGTAATTATGGGTATGGATTGGTTAGAGTCCTGTTATGCCTCTGTGGGTTGTAGAACCAAAACTGTGACATTTGATTTTCCCGATGAACTTATAGAATGGAAAGGTAATTCAGTAGCACCTAGGGGTAGATTTATTTCCTACCTTAGAGCCAGAAATATGATCTCCAAGGGGTATATTTATCACTTAGTTCGAGTCAGGGATGCAGATGCCCAGACTCCAGCTCTTCAGTCAGTGCCAGTTGTCAGTGAATTTCCAGAAGTCTTTCCAGATGACCTACCCGGAGTCCCTCCCAATAGGGAAATTGATTTTGGAATTGACCTACTTCCCGGCACTAAGCCGATATCTATTCCGCCGTATAGGATGGCCCCAGCAGAGTTAAAGGAGCTAAAAGTCCAGTTGAAGGATCTTCTTGATAAGGGATTTATAAGGCCAAGTGTCTCACCTTGGGGCGCACCGGTCTTGTTTGTCCGAAAGAAGGATGGATCCTTGCGTATGTGTATAGACTACCGCCAGTTGAACAAGGTCACCATTAAAAATAAGTATCCTCTTCCCAGAATAGATGACCTATTTGATCAACTTCAGGGTGCTCAGTGTTATTCCAAGATTAACCTCAGATCGGGCTACCATCAGTTAAAGGTTAAAGAAGTTGACATTCCAAAGACCGCTTTCAGAACCCGTTATGGTCATTTTGAATTTCTTGTCATGTCATTTGGGTTGACGAATGCACCAGCAACTTTCATGGATCTTATGAACAGAGTATTCAAGCCTTATCTTGATTTATTCGTCATTGTGTTTATTGATGACATATTGGTGTATTCCCGTAGTGAGACAGATCATGCAGAGCATCTCAGAATAGTGTTGCAGACTCTCAAGGATCGTGAGCTTTATGCAAAATTCTCAAAGTGCGAGTTTTGGCTCAAATCAGTGGCCTTCCTAGGCCATGTAATTTCAGGTGAAGGTGTTAAGGTGGACCTTCAGAAAATTGATGCTGTCAAGAACTGGCCCAGACCCACCTCAGCATCAGACATCAGAAGTTTCTTGGGCCTGCAGGTTATTATAGGCGTTTTGTTGAGGGATTTTCCTCTATCTCAGCTCCGCTGACTAAGCTGACTCAGAAGAAAGTCAAATTCCAATGGTCAGATGCTTGTGAGCGAAGCTTTGAAGAGTTGAAGAAGAAATTGACTTCTGCTCCAGTTTTGACGCTGCCAGAGGGAACTGAAGGGTTCGTGGTTTATTGTGATGCTTCGGGAGTTGGTCTCGGATGTGTCTTAATACAGCATGGTAAGGTTATAGCTTATGCATCTCGTCAGCTCAAGGTTCACGAAAAGAATTATCCGACTCATGACCTAGAGTTGGCAGCTGTAGTTTTTGCACTTAAGATATGGCGCCATTATTTGTATGGAGTGCATGTTGATATTTTCACAGATCATAAAAGCCTACAGTATATCTTCAAGCAAAGGGAGCTGAATCTTAGGCAAAGGAGATGGCTCGAATTGCTTAAGGATTATGATGTGGATATTTTTTATCATCCGGGAAAAGCGAATGTTGTAGCTGATGCTCTTAGTCGGCGTTCCATGGGAAGTCTAGCCCACGTGGACGTAGATAAGAGAGTTATGACAATGGAAGTTCACCATTTGGCCAATGTTGGAGTTCGACTTATGGACTTCGCGGATGGTGGTGTGGTTGTTCAGAATAGGTGTCTTTCCTCTTTAGTCATGGAAGTCAAGGAGAAACAGTTTAACGATCCCTACTTGTTGCAGCTGAAAGAGGGGATTCACAAGCATAAGACGACGGCTTTCGAACAAGGGGGAGATGATGGTACCTTGAGGTACCAAGGCAGATTATGTGTTCCAGATGTAGATGGACTCAGAGAGCGAATCATGTCAGAAGCTCACAATTTCAGGTATTCCATTCACCCAGGTTCCACTAAGATGTATCATGATCTTAAGGAGATTTACTGGTGGAACAATATGAAGAGGAATGTGGAAGATTTTGTAGCTAGGTGTTCGAATTGTCAGCAAGTGAAAGCCGAACACCAGAGGCCTGGTGGCTTAGCTCAGAATATTGATATTCCTGTCTGGAAATGGGAAATGATCAATATGGATTTCGTATCAGGTCTACCTCGTTCAGCTAGGAGACATGATTCTATTTGGGTGATCGTTGACCGGCTTACTAAGTCGGCGCACTTTTTGCCAGTCAAGACCACAGATTCAGTAGAAGATTATGCCAAGTTGTATGTTAATGAGATTGTCAGATTGCATGGGACACCAGTGTCCATTATTTCAGATCGTGGTGCTCAGTTTACAGCGAACTTCTGGAAATCCTTTCAAAAAGGATTGGGTACCAAGGTGAACCTTAGCACAGCTTTTCATCCGCAGACAGATGGCCAAGCAGAGCGTACTATTCAGACTCTAGAGGACATGCTGAGAGCATACGTCTTGGATTTCAAAGGTAATTAGGATGACCATTTACCTCTCATTGAGTTTTCTTATAATAACAGTTATCATGCTAGTATTGGGATGGCACCATTTGAAGCTCTGTATGGGCGAAGGTGTAGATCACCAATTGGTTGGTTCGAAGTTGGTGAAGCAGAGTTGTTAGGACCAGATTTGGTTTATCAGGCTATGGAGAAAGTCAAGTTAATACAGGAGCGTTTGAAAACGGCTCAGAGTCGCCAGAAGTCTTACGCAGATGTGAGGCGAAGGGACTTAGAATTTTCGGTTGACGATTGGGTGTACCTTAAAGTGGCACCTATGAAGGGTGTTATGCGATTTGGCAAGAAAGGGAAGCTCAGTCCCAGATATATTGGACCTTACAGAATTTTACGAAGGGTCGGTCTAGTAGCTTATGAACTTGAGTTGCCACAACATTTGGTTGATGTACATCTCGTGTTTCATGTGTCCATGTTGAAGAAGTGTGTGGGAGACCCTTCGTTGGTTGTTCCTGCTGATGCTATAACAGTTAAGGATGGCCTCACCCATGAGGAGATCCCTGTAGCCATTCTTGATCGTCAAGTTCGCAAGTTAAGAACTAAGGAAGTAGCCTCAGTGAAAGTCCTGTGGAGGAGTCAGAAAGTCGAGGAAGCTACATGGGAAGCCGAGAAGAATATGAAATCTAGGTACCAATACTTGTTTCAGCCTGCAGAAGAGATTTATTATGAAGCACCAAGATTTTGAGGTATGTAAGCTTTCTTTTCATGCTATTGGTCGTGTGTGTCCAATTTATAATGCTATTGTGATGTAGCCCTGTGAGGCAATGATATTATGGGTTGTTGTGATAGGTTGGTAGTGCCTTATTACAGGGGAAACTCTGGCGAAATTTTTGTAGAATCCCGAATGGTTATCATTCGAGGACGAATGATCCCAAGGGGGAGATATTGTAACACCTCGTAACTTCGGACGTAAGTTTGACTCGTAAGATGATAATATAATGGAACCAATATGAGGGTTATAGGAAGTGTTATGAAAACCAATTAAGTCATAAGAAATGTCTTTAGGCAAAGCAAAGTTGAAAACCACTCTACGGGGCATGTTTGCAAGTGAGTTTATAGAAGGTCTTACTTCCAATTACCATAACACCTTTATTAATTGCGAATTTGGGAAAACTTCCTTCATGAAAGTTGTATCCCTTTGAAATATCTTTCCAACGGTATATTATGGGTCTTGAACGGAGCTATACACAAAGCGTTATGGCCATTTTACGACAGACTGTTCGACAGAATATCACCCTCTGTCACCAGATGCGACTCGCAAACACTACATGCGACGCCGCAGTCCCGTCGCAAGTTGTGCCAGAGAGATTTTGTCCAGACTTTTCTGGACTACTTTAAATAAGACCCAACTCGTCCAAAATCATATTTTCATCATTCTTGGTCAAGAAAACCTCTAAAATACTCCCTAACATTCATCCACAAGAAAATTCAAGGGAAATCCATGATCAATAACACCAAATCCATGAACCCAAATGTATGAAACCTAGCCAAAGTTCATCTAATTCAAGAAAACCCAAGGGAAGTGAAGTAGGGTTTTGGTGCTAAAGAAGTAACTCCACTCAAGACTTGTTCAACCACTATCTAAGGTAAGTTTCATGACTTTCTCATGATGATTAAAGTGTTGATGTATTCTTGGGAGAATAATAATTGGGTTTGATGAAGGGAATTATATGAACTATGCTAGAGTTGTTGGATTGTTGACTTGGGATTTGTTGTATTCATATGAGTGATGAAGAATGATGTTAATTACATCTAATTGAGATTGTAGAATCATCTAGAAGTAATAGAATGGGATTGGGTGAAGAAAACACCATTAATGAAGGTTGTGGAGCTTCATGCCCACCAAGTGTTTGATAAAATGCTTAGATGACCAAAGCATGAATATTATTGCTAATATAGAATCCCTTTGACTTGTATTGATATAGATCAAAGTTGAGAGGGTTGACGAACATTGTATTACGCTCAAAGGCTGGAATTGAGGTATGTGAGGCTAATTATCTACGTTAGGGAATGTTCATGATTCTCCCTACGCCTCATTCTTCATACTTGTTAGAAATTTGACTCAGAATATAGTTAGCTCTAGTTTCATGAAATGATATAGAACTGTTATCTTCTAGGGTTGCAGTTACAGAATTCGTTCATGGTTGTCACTTTGAACATCATGAACCCAGCACGTAATCCTTATAGACTTATGCATTATTATCACATGAGTCTCAATCAGTGTATAACCAGTTAACTGCAAGAGTCCCAGAATCAGAAACAGTTATCATGCTATCAGCTATAGCCAGTCTCAGTTTTGTAAAATATCAATGTTGAACACTTGTATCTGTACTTTTGGGCCCTAGGCCACAGTTTATGCATACGTATTGCTTGGGCCAGAGGCCACAGTTTTGTGCACATTATTTGGGCCCTAGGCCACAGTTATATATATATATATACAGTTTTACAGGTGATTCTTCATCCAGAACAGGGAGTACTTCAGCTTCTTGCTTTCCTGTGTAGTTCAGTTTCAGTTTTCAGTTTCAGTTCCAGTATTTTATTGCTTCAGTTGCTTTACATACCAGTACAATTCAAATGTGCTGATGTCCCTTTTTATTGCTTGGGGGCCTGCATCTCGCGATGCAGGTAACGATACACAGGTTGACGACTCAGCTAATTAGGAGTGCACGTATCAGCTACTGGTGAGCCCCACATTCCTTCGGGGCGTTGTCAGCTATCCGGTTATTTCAGTTTATAGACAGATCTATCATTCAGTACTCTTAGAGGCTTCATAGACACAGTTCAGACAGTCAGATATTTATTATGTTAGCCTTGTTGGCAGTTGTTCAATCGTTTTGGTTTAGCCATGTGGGCTACTGTCAGATATATTTCAGATTGTCTAAGTATTTCCGCATTATGATTTCAGTCAGACCTTTAGTATATCAGCATGTGTTTAGTTATTCCACATTTAGTTATGTTTTGATATCACATGTTGATTCAGTCAGCCAGTTGGTTCGCTCGGTCACATGCAGTCAGGCACCGGGTGCCGTGTTACGTCCAGGCCTAGGTTCGGGGCGTGACAATAGTGTAGTCGTTGCTATTGTTGATTGTTGTTGTTGTTGTTGGGTCGTTTGATAACCCTTAGTGGTCTTTGGGATGTAATATAAATAGGGGAGATGCTGCCCGAATTTCGGCATATTTTAAAGGCCTAAGATGAGCGCATGACATTGAGCCTAACAATAGTATGAATGGTTTACATGTTGATTTACGAGCTAGGAAGGATAAACGTTGAGTGACTAAGGAGACCGAAAGGTATGTTAAGGCTAGTCCTTTTCTTTCAAAAGGCGCGATTCCTATGTTATGATTCCATGTGTTTTCCATAACATCCTTAGTCCCAAAAGCTAGGAGTTCATGATTCTTAAAGCTTCTTATGATACTAAAGATGAGATGTTATCTATGATGAACATGATGATGATGATCCTGTTTCTAGAAATTTCAAATCTAATGATTTTGATGCTATTATGAGATTATTGAGCTTATTTCATGATTTTCTCAATTTTATCCATTGTTGTTAATCTCACATTATCATAATTATTCCTTCCAGGTAACATATAGCGATGATGATTATTCCATAATATAATCGGAGGTTACACGTAATTCAAATAAGTTGTAGCTTTTAATTGGGCTCTCATGCATGCTTTGTATGTATGTATTTTGATAACACCGTGCCAACATGGCCGGGCAGTATAACACTGCGCCACCCTATAGGTGGCCGGGCAGACACACCACTGCAGCGAGCAGCTTACGCCCCAGACGCGGGAGGCCCGGACGCGGGCTAATGATGATAACACCGTGCCTATATGGCCGGGAAACATAACAGCATACCTATATGGTCGGCCAGGTTACTTACATATATATATATATATATATATATATTTATTTATTTATTTATTTATAACGTTGATTTAAAAAATTAAAGTTGGCATGCATGGTATCCGCCTAAAAAGGCAATCAGATATACAGGTTATCTCTTTATCTCGTGCTTCTTTACTCTTGTCTATGTTGTTATTCATGGCTTACATACTCAGTATATTATTAGTACTGATGTCCTTTCTTGTGGACGCTGCGTTCATGCCCGCAGGTAGATAGGTAGACAGATCTGACCCGTAGGTGCTTTATCAGCAGAATCTCATGAACACTCCACTTACTTTGGAGTTGCAGTCTATTGTTATTGGTTTTCATGGTCAATTGTATTCTATGTAGAGGCTCATAGACATGTGTGTACATTTAGACGTTTCATAACCTACCGGTTCGTATCTATATAAAATTTTAGTAGCCTTGTCGGCTGGTCATGCTGGGTATAATTATTGAAGATTATATAGAGATGTGCTGTTATGTTTTAATATATCTCCTTATAGATTATGACGTCCACGAGCTATATTTATAGTCCACCTAGAAATGATTATGAGATGTATGTTTAGAGGTGTTCGGTGTGTTAGCTCCGAGTGCCCGTCATGGCCTTCTAGTTAGGTCGTGACAAAAGTGGCATCAAAGCAGTTTGTCCCAGGGAGTGTCTACGATCCGTGTCTAGTAGAGTATTTTTTTATGGGTGTGAAGCGTGCCACACTTATAAACAAGAGGCTACAGGGCATCTAGGAACAATTGACCTTTCTTTCTCATCTTAGATCGTGCCGTAGAGCTAAATTATAGGATGTGATGTCCCTGATTTTGATCCTAAATGTTTTGATTGTGGTTGAGTAGTTGATTATGCTGCTATGAAGATAATTGATGAGAATTGAAGTTGATACTCCGAAAGGTATGTTTCCTACCTTATTGATATTGATAGAATTCGATATAAGATCTCGAGCTAGATGTTACTAGTATTTGTGATCACCCTGTGAGGCATTGGATGTGTTTTCTGGGCTACGTGCAGGAATGAAGCAGTAAGAAGTATGGAGGAAACTCTGCCAAAATTTTTACAAATTGAATTGTTCGAATGTCTATGCTATGGAGACAGAAAAAAGGGAAAATGTGACAATCGGATGTTTGATAAGTCATGATTGAATGAACCATTATGAGACGCTTTCAAAGAGAAGTTTTAAAATGATTTTAATTTAATTCAAGGGAAGAACCCTAGAGGGGGAAAATGATTAATGATTAAAGGAACTGTAATGAGTTGCATTCGAGATTTCGGAGAATTGAGATTTATTGAAGATATAGGGAAAGTTGGCACTAAGAATTCAAATACAGTATTACGATTATAGATTGGTGAGTAAGAGATAACGAAGAGATATTGGTAAGGGAAATGAAGTTAACGAGTAGGGGAAAGTTTTACTCTAGAAGTTTATATATATACACATAAGATCAAGACGGGTTGATGACAGGCACTCAGACTCATTTTATCGAACTTTCCTATATGATGTGAGTTTACATTGAGATTT
This sequence comes from Lycium barbarum, assembly GCF_019175385.1. Taxonomy (NCBI): domain Eukaryota; kingdom Viridiplantae; phylum Streptophyta; class Magnoliopsida; order Solanales; family Solanaceae; genus Lycium; species Lycium barbarum. Next base: position 69,244,683 of record NC_083345.1, read on the forward strand.
AAAAGTCACCAGTCATTCGACTTCAAAGGGATTCTGAATATTTGATAGTTAGTACTATTCTGAGAAATATTATGGCCGAGTTACTTCAGGTAATAATGACGACCTTGACCTCAAGAATGAGAAATGGTAAGGTCAGTTGGTTTGCAATTATGATCGTTTTCTGGATTGTTTATATAACTTCTAAATGTGATGTTGCTTGGCCGACGAAGGAAGTAGAGATTGTATCAACCTTAAAAATGTGTGGTGTATTTCTAGCTAATCCTTACAAGAAGGATTTATCTCATTTTTTTTTAGACGGGTGTACTGAAGGTTATTTGACGATAGAGAAATTAGGTGCGATGTCGGTTTATGTGTAAGAAGAAAAGAGAGTAGGTGTACAAGTGAAGATAAAGTATTGCAAGGATTGCTACAAGAAAGTAAAAGATGCGAGGTTTATTATCTTAGACAAAGAGACACAGTGCAAGTACGAGTAAAGATTCTTAAGTAAAGTTATATTGCCAGGATTCACAGTTAGGACATAGGAAAGTATGCTAGGAACACCTACAGATTTAGACATACCAAAAAAAAATATATGAGGAACTAGAATAGCTTGAGGGAAATTAGGAGAATATGAGCTTTACAATTAGAATTCTCTAGCTAGGTGGGCAAAAAGAGAGGGGAGATGTATTAGAGCCACAGATTCAGGACAAAATCAAATGACAACGAGATATCTCAAAAGAAAAGGTGTTGAAAAGTGATAAAAAGATAAGTCACGAGTGGCTACATTGAGTATTATGTACAACCTTATGATTGATGTTACGACATGTTAAAAGTATTGATTATGTTGTATGCCAAAATTGATATAGCAAGCGCTACAAAAGTAATCAGGATTGGGTTTTCTCGGGAATTAAAGTCGGATAGCGGTAACGTGATCAACTATGTAAGCACGATCATTAGGAGAAAGAAGGTTATGTTATCATGAAGGGGAGAAAAACTTGGAAAAGGAAAACGTATACACATTAAGGATCATGTAATATATTTGAGGAAAAGGTCAGGATGAATGTAGGAAAGCAAACAATAGGATCAAATTTAAATAAATTAACGGGAGATAGAGTAATGTTGTACGTGACAAGGGATGAACGTGAGGACCTCGGAACCAACCTATACGTTTTAATAACTAGAACCAACAAGGTTGTAAATAATGAACAAAGATGCATCCTTGAGAATGAATAAACAAAACTTATGAGAGCGACGAGGAAATTCTAAACTCATGAGTTTTAACCAAGAGAATGGATATGAACACATAATTGGTACACCTATTTAAGGGGAGAAAGTACCCCAAGAAGATATTTTCAGCGTCAAAAGCGATTCGCACTCATAACGAAATACTCCAAAATTTTCTAACCTAAGAGTAAAGGATGACTAATGGAAATAGGCATTTTACAAGTAAAAGAAACTATGAGGACTAAAGAAAGAAAGAGGTGTCAATGAAATGGTTAAATGGAATTATGTGGCCGCCGATAACAAGGAGAAGGTTAATGAGTCAGTAGGCTTGCCCAAAGGAAAACAAATTGAAATTATAAGACAATGGTTGTGTGAAAGATGCAAAAATGCGATCATGAAGGAAACTGAGAAAATTCGATATATATATATATATATCTGTGTGTGTGGGGGGGGGGGGGTGGCTGGGTGTGTGCGTGTGCAAGTTGTAGTATCATAAAGGAAGAAGAAGACTCGATGAAAGAAGCAAGGAAAGGGTGTACTTTGTGAGGCTTTCATGATAAGAACTAGAACCGATAAAACACTAGAAGGACTATGATGCATAGCTGTGATGCAAACAAGTAGTTAAGAAGAATTACGGGATAAAATGAGCTAAGCTAATGAAAGGACGAGTCGTGGAAATGGATGGTTTGGAATATCAACTTTTAATGGTATAGTATAGACATAAATTGGAATTGCGAACCTAGAGCAAGGAGAATTTCAAGGATATTAAGAAGATAGTCGTGGAGAAATGTTACACCCCGTATTTTCGTACGTGGAAATTTATATGTTTTGGAAGTTCTAAGTATGGATACTGGAGTTCCCTTCAAGGATATATCATATTATACGAACTAATTCTATAGTCATGACGATTTACGTTCATATAATAAGCTATGGGAAACTCCGGGACCAAGCAAATCGAAGAAAATAAATATGTCGAAAACTTTCGAAAAAAAAAAGTTGACAGAAATTTGGACAGAATTTTGGGTCAACTTTGGAGGGGTATATCTCCTAGTACATTAGGATTTTTAAGGCATTTCAAAAGCCTAAAATGAATTTCGTTGAATCTAGTTTCCAACGCAATGAACTGCTCGTCGATACGACATCAGAGTAGAGAATTATGACCGTTACAGGTTAGGCTGACAGAGCAGAAACGGACTGCTACAGTTCCCGGGTTGCTACAGTACCCGACCCAACACAACTATAAATATCCCTCTAACCCATCATTTTTCATCATCTTTTCATTCACAACACGTCTAAAGAGTTCTTGAAAGCTCTTGAGGGTTCCATAAATTTCCATAATATTCCATAATCCTCCATAACCTTTCATAACCTTCCATAACCTTTTGCTACAGTACCCGGGTTGCTACAGTACTGACCCAACACACCTTTAATGTTATAGCCCGTATCTTGCACATTCGGATATTTCAAGATAGTCGTGGTAAGTTGAGGGCAAGACTATTTTCCGGTTATGTTTGACACACAAGTTGCTTATGCCTACTATTGATACGGAATGTTAGGGATGAATTTGGAATTTGGAATTTAGTGGTTCATGCACTACAAGACTATTTCGGGACACAAGGTAGAGTCTCTTAATGTCACGACCCAACCCCGTGGGCCGCGACCAGTGCCCTAGCTGGGCACCTATACGTACCCGATACCCAAATTAGCATATTATCAGAATAATAATATAATAATAACATTAGTGGATGCTACAGAATTAGCAGAAGAGCAGACTTGGCACACAGAAGCCGATAAGGCTATCATAAAACAAAACATCCCAAACATATGTACAGAACCCACACATGTGTATCCACAGACCTCTACAGAACATATCATAATCATAAGACGGGACAGGGCCCCGTCATACCCAGAACAAAGTACATAGCCAGATAGCAGTGACAGACTGTACCAAAAGATGGGCTCTGAAGAAGAGAGCGCCCCAAAATAGCAGAAGTGGGATCCTAAACAAATGGATCAGCGAACCTGTCATCTGTACCTGCGCGGCATGAAAACGCAACCCCCGAAGAAAGGGGGTCAGTACGAAATATGTACTGAATATGTAAAGCGGAATCACAGAAGTCAAATCATAATGGTTACAGAAAATGAGTACAGAATCCAGAGTGTCAAATGCATATTTCCAAAACAGACAGAATGCGTACAGAAACATATGTCATATCATATCATATCCGGTCCCTGCCACGGGACTCGGCAGACAGAATGTGGCAACCCTCCCGACGCTGGTGCCACTATACAGAGGAATCAGAAAAAGGGGCGTGGCCCCGTATCATATAATGTCATATCAAAATGGCCATAACAGATCAGATCAGAATAGGCGGACTTGGCACATCATACTCCACAGACCCATGTACGCGTATACCTGCCCCCTCACATCGGGACGCGGCGAACAATGCAGAGAATTACGCTTGACAACATATCCTGGCCCGGGCTCAGTGTGGGAAACATTGGGACATCCACGAATGGAGTAGTGAGAGACTAATGCAATTTAAAAATATCATAAGTGTTTTCAAAGACTCGATGAAGCGTAGCAAAGACAAAATAATCAAATGGAGTCGGGCGGAATCATAATAAATGTATTTCGGATATCGTAATAAATTACAGAAGTATAACTTTCCCGAAGTCATTCCGAGTGTCAAAATAATTTATAATATTTAACAGAATATTTAAAATAATATTCGTTAAGCGATTAGTAGGGTAATTAAAACATTTCTTTCAAAAATCGCTTAAAAAGGAAGCTTTAGCATATTAGGGGCAAAACCGTAAATAGTGGGCCCGCCTCAGAACAAATAAGGCGGCGGGCTCAAATTGTGCCCTCTAAACATATAATATCATCTACGAAGGTTATACAGACATTCTATGACTTTCTGAGTAATTTAGAGCACAATTGCATAATTTCAGAAAAAGCGTATCAAAATGGTTCAATTCTACTGAAGGAAAAACTGAAATTTTGTCTTGCGGATTCCGAGGGCCAAGAGGTCCTTCGAGGCCCGGATCCGACCCTAATACACTAAGGGCATGCCAAGGGAAGAATTGGGTTTGCTTTACATACCTTTCACGCTCCTTAAGCCTTTCCAAACTCACTTCCCGTTTCGTCGAAAAACTGCAATTGGTCAAGTTTACCAATTGTGAGTTATTAATGCCATTATTACAACTTTAAGCATATTTGGCTACCGAAATTTCGGCAGCACTTCCCCTATACATATGGCACCCCGAGAATTCAACTCGGCTAGAAATCATCAACAACAACCCAAACGACAACATCAATATCAACAATGAACATTAAAAACACAAATATCCTTCAACTAGTCATTTTTCTCACAAGTTGACATAATCTTCAATTCAACCCAAACTTTCACTAATATCAATAATTTCACATTCATCAACAATCAAGATCATCACCATATAGTTCTAGAAACATTTCATATCGTTTTCCTCAAGTTATACACTCGATATACATAATATACAATTTTCCGCCCAAGTCATAACTTATGCAAAACATCAAATCTTTGGCATACAACTTCATAACATGTTTCCAACTTCCAAATTCATCAATGATCATCACAACCAACAACCAAACAATTTCATTTCCTTAATGTCGGAAAATCATACTAAAACGACATAAGTTTCTACATTCCAATTCAATACAAACTTATATCATTCTAACTCCATTTACATACCAAGCATTACAACAACACTCCAATACACTAAACAACTTAATTCATTTCTATTCCAAATGCAATATACCACACGGCTATATGCTTATTTTTCCATATCAACTAAATTCATCCAACTTTCAATTCCCATATGCATTTCATCCCAATCACAACTAGAATATAACATGAATTCTATACATTTTGGCTATACAACATATATATACACACGGCTACACCTCCAATTCCAAACCCACATTACAAACTTCCATTTTTCCATATAATCAACACATTTCTACATACTACAACACAAACAAAACTTCATAACACAATAAAAAGGTAGAAATTCTTACCTTTTCTTCAAGTCTTCTTCACTTGGAGATATGCTCACCTTGGTGATTCTAATGCTCCCCACTCCAATCCAACTATACCAAGTTACAAAGGAACCTTGACTTAGTAGGAAAACAACAAGAATTGAATTTTTGGAGCAATATTTTTGGTAGCTATTTTTCCTAGCCAAACCCGAAACCCTCCTCGTACGATAGTTGCTCCGTCATCTGAATATCATCCGCAGGGAATATTCTGGAAGGGTCACCAATGCATTTGCGGAGCATAGACACATGGAATACCGGATGTACCGCTTCCAAATCAGATGGCAAATCTAACTCATAGGCGACATTTCCAACCTTCCGAACAATCTGATAAGGCCCAATATAACGCGGACTGAGCTTACCCTTTCTGCCGAATCGCATCACGCCTTTCATAGGCGATACCTTCAGAAATACCCAATCGCCTACCTGAAACTCCAACGGTCGACGCCGTTTATCCGCGTATGACTTCTGTCGACTCTGGGCTGCCAACAGTCGCTCTCGAATAAGTTTTACCTTGTCCACGGCCTGCTGGACCATATCTGGGCTAATCAACTCTGACTCGCCAATATCAAACCAGCCAATCGGCGATCTGCATTTCCTGCCATATAGAGCCTCGTACGGAGCCATCTGGATGCTGGAATGGTAGCTGTTATTATAAGAAAATTCAATCAATGGCAAGTGATCCTCCCAGCTACCTCTGAAATCAATAATGCAGGCCCGCAACATATCTTCAAGCGTCTGGATAGTGCGCTCGGCCTGTCCGTCACTCTGAGGATGGAAAGCTGTGCTCAGGCTCAGCTGAGTCCCTAATCCTTCCTGAAAAGATCTCCAGAAGTTCGTTGTGAACTGAGAACCTCTGTCAGTGATAATAGATAGAGGAACTCCGTGAATCTTCACAATCTCTCTAATATAGAGCCTGGCATAATCCTCGGCGGAATAAGTAGTCCTGACGGGAAGGAAATGGGCTGATTTCGTCAGCCTATCCACAACGACCCAGATGGAATCATACTTTCGTGGAGTGCGAGGCAAACCAGTAATGAAATCCATATTAATAACCTCCCACTTCCAAGTCGGGATCTCCATTTCCTGCAATAGTCCACCCGACTTCTGATGCTCAATCTTGACCTGCTGACAATTAGGACACTGAGCGATGAACTCTGCAATATCCCGCTTCATACCGTCCCACCAGTATAAGCATCGGAGATCATGGTACATCTTCGTAGACCCAGGATGGACCGAGTAGCGAGCATAATGTGCCTCGCTCATAACCTGCTGCCGAAGGCCTGCAATATCAGGTACACACAGCCTGCCTCTGTATAACAAAATGCCGTCCGGTGAAAACTCGAACGGAGTCTCCTCCTTATCATAGGCTGTGTCCCTGTACCGAGCTAAGACAGGATCTTCATATTGACGCCTTTTAATATCGTCCCTGATGGATGACTCAGAAACCCCTCGAACAGAAATCCGTGTATCTCCAGAATCGGCCAGACGAACCCCGAGACTAGCCAACTGCTGAATATCACGGGCTATCTCTCTCCTGTCTGGCTGTAAGTCGGCCAAACTGCCCATAGACTTCCGACTGAGTGCATCCGCAACAACATTAGCCTTACCCGGATGATACAGAATATCTACATCATAATCTTTCAGAAGCTCCAGCCACCTCCGCTGCCGCAAATTAAGCTCTCTCTGTCTGAAAATATACTGGAGACTCTTATGATCAGTATAGATATCCACATGAACGCCATATAAATAGTGTCTCCATATCTTCAGAGTATGAATCACCGCTGCGAGCTCCAGATCGTGGGTAGGATAATTCTTCTCATGCTTTTTGAGCTGCCGGGAAGCATACGCTATAACTCTGCTGTGCTGCATCAATACACAGCCTAACCCCATGCCAGAAGCGTCACAATAAATAACATACCCGTCCGGTCCCTCTGGAAGAGTCAGAACTGGGGCTGTAGTCAGCTTCTCCTTCAGCAACTGGAAGCTCCGTTCACAAGCGTCAGACCACTGGAACTTAGCTCCCTTCTGAGTCAGCCTTGTCAAAGGCGCTGAAATCGAAGCAAACTTCTCCACAAACCTCCTGTAATAACCTGCTAACCCCAGGAAACTGCGTACCTCTGTGGGCGTCGTAGGTCTGGGCCAATTCTTCACGGCCTCAATCTTCTATGTGTCCACCCGGACACCATCAGCTGCAATAATATGCCCCAAGAAGGCCACTGAAGACAGCCAGAATTCGCACTTAGAAAATTTCGCATATAACTTCTGATGCCGGAGTACCCCTAATACCGATCTCAGTGATCTGCGTGCTCCGCCTCAGACCGAGAATAAACCAGGATATCATCAATGAATACAATTACAAACATATCCAAGAATGGCCTGAATACCCGGTTCATCAAATCCATGAATACTGCGGGAGCATTTGTCAGCCCAAAAGACATAACCCTGAACTCGTAATGCCCATATCGGGTTCGGAAAGCTGTCTTAGGGATATCAGCCTCTCGTACTCGCACCTGGTGGTAACCGGATTGAAGATCTATCTTCGAAAAACACTTAGCGCCCTGCAGCTGATCAAACAAATCATCAATCCTGGGGAGGAGGTATTTATTCTTTATAGTTACCTTATTCAGCTGCCGATAATCAATACACATACGCAGCGACCCGTCCTTCTTACGCACAAATAATACCGGGGCTCCCCAAGGCGAAGTACTGGGTCTGATGAAGCCCTTATCCAACATATCTTTCAGCTGCTCCTTCAACTCCTTTAACTCTGCAGGCGCCATTCTATACGGAGGAATAGAGATAGGCTGAGTGTCTGGGAGTAAGTCAATAGAGAAGTCTATCTCCCGCTCTGGAGGAAGACCTGGAAGCTCGTCGGGAAAAACATCTGGAAACTCATTAATCACGGGGACTGACTGAAGTGTCGGTGTCTCGGCGTCCAAGTCTTGCACCCGAACCAGATGATAGATATAACCCTTTCTGATCATTTTCTTTGCCTTAAGGTATGAAATAAACTTACCTTTCGGCGATGCTGTATTACCAGCCCAATTTATAACTGGCTCCCCGGGAAACTGGAAGCGAATCACCTTATTCGGGCAGTCAACATTAGCATAACAGGAAGCTAGCCAGTCCATACCCATAATAACATCAAATTCAGTCATATCTAACTCTACCAGATCTGCCTTAGTATCACGGCCACATACAATCACAGAACAGTCTTTATAAACCTGTTTCGCTACAATAAAGTCCCCTATCGGTGTGGCTACCTCAAATGGCTCTATAGGTTCAGACATAATACCAATTTTACCGGCAACAAGAGGTGAAATATATGATAAAGTCGAACCTGGATCAATTAATGCATACACAGACCGAGAGAAGACCAATAAAGTACCTGTAACGACATTAGGAGATGCCTCATGATCCTGGCGACTGGCCAAAGCATAAATGCGGTTCGAAGGACCGCTAATACCAGAAGCTCCACCACGGCCTCTGCCGCGACCCGCTGGTGCTGGAAAACCCTGCCCCGTAGGGCGCATAGCCACTGACGAAGATGAAGACCCAGCGGCTGATCCGGTAGGCTGCGCTACACCACCCGAACTACCCTTATACGGGCAATCTCTCACAGAATGGCCCTGACGGCCAGAAGAAAAGCACGCACCGGTGGCTCTGTAGCACTCTCCCGTATGGTATCTGCCGCAAAAAGAACACTGAACCCTGGGTGGCCTCATCTGACCAGAACCCCTATCTGTCCGACAACCTGAAGCCCTGGAGCTCTGGCCTGCTCCTGAATACCCTGGGCTATCAAATCTGCGACTTGTAGACTTGGGAGGCGCGCTCTGCGCCGGCTGAGATGAAAATCTGCTAGGCTGCTGCGGCTGTTGGGGCTGTCTGCCCCGAAAATCTCCAGATGACCTGGCCCTCTTGGGCTGTCTCCGATCCTGGCCCCTGTCAGGCTGGTGTCCTCCTCTGCCCCGATCCTCCATGCCCTGGGCATGGGCCTGGATACGGGCAATGTCCATACCGGGCTGAGCAGCCAATACTAAGCAGCTATCAACAAAATACCGATCCAGCCCCATAATATATCTGTGCATCCGGTCCGCCATAGTAGCCACCACAGTAGGTGCATATCGGGCCAAGGAATCAAACTCCAAACTATAGTCCCGGATACTGCGGCCCTTCTGCCTCAATAATAAGAATCTATCAGATCTGGCTCGTCGCAACTCTGGGGGCAGAAAATGTCCAAGAAATGCCTGAGAAATATCGCCCCAAACTGCTGGAGGAGCGTCGTCCCCCCTGGATAGCCCCCATGACTCGTACCAGTTTGCCGCCACATCATATAACCGGTACGAAGCTAACGCGACTGACTCTGTCTCGGAAGCATTAATCAAATCTAGAGTGCGTCGCATCTTCCTGATAAACTCCTCAGGATCCTCCTCGGGCTTTGTCCCGAAGAACTCTGGAGGGTTACAAGTCAAAAACTCACGGGCTCTCGAACTATCACGCCTGACTGCCCGGTCACCTCCCAGTCCATGCCCGTGAACCTGCCCTACCACAAGTCTCGTCAGCAACTGGACTGCCTCCCTCATAGACTGATCCTCAGTGCCTGGCCGTGGAGCTGGAGGCTCAGGTACTGGAACTGCGGGAGCTGGCGGTGGAGCCGCCCCCCGATCTGCGGTTGCGGCCGCCCCAATCTCCTCCACGAGTGGCGGTGTAGACGAACCCTCTGTCTGGGGCAAAGTCCCCAGAGCAATATGTGCCTGGGCCCTGGTAATCCTCTGGACCCGGCTAGTCTCTCCCAATGCTGCTGACTTGGCCTTTTGGGCCGCTGTTGCCATTTTTGGAGGCATATCTGCAAACATAGCCACTCGTTAGGGAGGGGTCATCCTGATAACACAGCTCTATCACACGATCTAAGACAGAAAGAAGGGTAGTATCCTAAATGCCCTGTAGCCTCCTGTTTATAGGCGTGGTGCACAACACACCGATAAACAAGACTCTACTAGACACGGTCTGTGGACATTCCGAGGACGAACTGCTCTGATACCACTTTTGTCACGACCCAACCCCGTGGGCCGCGACCAGTGCCCTAGCTGGGCACCTATACGTACCCGATACCCAAATTAGCATATTATCAGAATAATAATATAATAATAACATTAGTGGATGCTACAGAATTTAGCAGAAGAGCAGACTTGGCACACAGAAGCCGATAAGGCTATCATAAAACAAAACATCCCAAACATATGTACAGAACCCACACAGGTGTATCCACAGACCTCTACAGAACATATCATAATCATAAGACGGGACAGGGCCCCGTCATACCCAGAACAAAGTACATATCCAGATAGCAGTGATAGACTGTACCAAAAGATGGGCTCTGAAGAAGAGAGCGCCCCAAAATAGCAGAAGTGGGATCCTAAACAGATGGATCAGCGAACCTGTCGTCTGTACCTGCGCGGCATGAAAACGCAGCCCCCGAAGAAAGGGGGTCAGTACGAAATATGTACTGAATATGTAAAGCGGAATCACAGAAGTCAAATCATAATGGTTACAGAAAATGAGTACAGAATCCAGAGTGTCAAATGCATATTTCCAAAACAGACAGAATGCGTACAGAAACATATGTCATATCATATCATATCCGGTCCCTGCCACGGGACTCGGCAGACAGAATGTGGCCACCCTCCCGACGCTGGTGCCACTATACAGAGGAATCAGAAAAAGGGGCGTGGCCCCATATCATATAATGTCATATCAAAATGGCCATAACAGATCAGATCAGAATAGGCGGACATGGCACATCATACTCCACAGACCCATGTACGCGTATACCTGCCCCCTCACATCGGGACGCGGCGAACAATGCAGAGAATTACGCTTGACAACATATCCTGGCCCGGGCTCAGTGTGGGAAACATTGGGACATCCACGAATGGAGTAGTGAGAGACTAATGCAATTTAAAAATATCATAAGTGTTTTCAAAGACTCGATGAAGCGTAGCAAAGACAAACAAATCAAATGGAGTCGGGCGGAATCATAATAAATGTATTTCGGATATCGTAATAAATTACAGAAGTATAACTTTCCCGAAGTCATTCCGAGTGTCAAAATAATTTATAATATTTAACAGAATATTTAAAATAATATTCGTTAAGCGATTAGTAGGGTAATTAAAACATTTCTTTCAAAAATCGCTTAAAAAGGAAGCTTTAGCATATTAGGGGCAAAACCGTAAATAGTGGGCCCGCCTCAGAACAAATAAGGCGGCGGGCTCAAATTGTGCCCTCTAAACATATAATATCATCTACGAAGGTTATACAGACATTCTATGACTTTCTGAGTAATTTAGAGCACAATTGCATAATTTCAGAAAAAACGTATCAAAATGGTTCAATTCTACTGAAGGAAAAACTGAAATTTTGTCTTGCGGATTCCGAGGGCCAAGAGGTCCTTCGAGGCCCGGATCCGACCCTAATACACTAAGGGCATGCCAAGGGAAGAATTGGGTTTGCTTTACATACCTTTCACGCTCCTTAAGCCTTTCCAAACTCACTTCCCGTTTCGTCGAAAAACTGCAATTGGTCAAGTTTACCAATTGTGAGTTATTAATGCCATTATTACAACTTTAAGCATATTTGGCTACCGAAATTTCGGCAGCACTTCCCCTATACATATGGCACCCCGAGAATTCAACTCGGCTAGAAATCATCAACAACAACCCAAACGACAACATCAATATCAACAATGAACATTAAAAACACAAATATCCTTCAACTAGTCATTTTTCTCACAAGTTGACATAATCTTCAATTCAACCCAAACTTTCACTAATATCAATAATTTCACATTCATCAACAATCAAGATCATCACCATATAGTTCTAGAAACATTTCATATCGTTTTCCTCAAGTTATACACTCGATATACATAATATACAATTTTCCGCCCAAGTCATAACTTATGCAAAACATCAAATCTTTGGCATACAACTTCATAACATGTTTCCAACTTCCAAATTCATCAATGATCATCACAACCAACAACCAAACAACTTCATTTCCTTAATGTCGGAAAATCATACTAAAACGACATAAGTTTCTACATTCCAATTCAATACAAACTTATATCATTCTAACTTCATTTACATACCAAGCATTACAACAACACTCCAATACACTAAACAACTTAATTCATTTCTATTCCAAATGCAATATACCACATGGCCATATGCTTATTTTTCCATATCAACTAAATTCATCCAACTTTCAATTCCCATATGCATTTCATCACAATCACAACTAGAATATAACATGAATTCTATACATTTTGGCTATACAACATATATATACACACGGCTACACCTCCAATTCCAAACCCACATTACAAACTTCCATTTTTCAACATAATCAACACATTTCTACATACTACAACACAAACAAAACTTCATAACACAATAAAAAGGTAGAAATTCTTACCTTTTCTTCAAGTCTTCTTCACTTGGAGATATGCTCACCTTGGTGATTCTAATGCTCCCCACTCCAATCCAACTATACCAAGTTACAAAGGAACCTTGACTTAGTAGGAAAACAACAAGAATTGAATTTTTGGAGCAATATTTTTGGTAGCTATTTTTCCTAGCCAAACCCGAAACCCTCCTTGGTTTTTCTCTTGTTCTTGACTTCTTTCTTGCTTAGTTTTTCTTGAATGTTCTAATGCATATAATGAAGACTTTAGGCTTCTTATATTAATTGTCACATGATCATGCACATGACTAATTAATTGGGCTTGGATCAAGACCTTATGTTAATTAATCACATGGAAATTTAATACAAAATTTTGGGCTTCGGCCACTATGGCCGGCCACTACAATGCATTGGGCCTTAAATTCCATTCCATTATTTTTGGCCCAATGACTTATAGTCCACATTTTGTAATTCCCGAAACAAATTTCCAAAATTCCAAAATTGCCCTTAGCCTTGTCCCACACTTTCATGACTATTTTCTTTCATGCATAACTCCTATGTTCAACAAAATATCAAATTGATCTTATATCTCAAGAATCCAATATAATTCAAGTTTTTCCAAACGTGTGAAAACACTGGTCATAACACTTAACCTCCGGTCTTATTTCTAATATACAAGTTGCCTATTACTAATATGGTAATATTGAGGAGGGTTAAGGGTAAAAAGGGAAATTCACAAGAGGGTTCATGGAAATATTCAAAGGGAAAAACAAAAGGAAAAAAAAAGGTCTTGCAAGCCACCTTAGCCGTGTGGCTTGGTGTGGGTCCCACCCATGGCTTGGCCAATTGGCTCAAGCCATGAGTGGGGGCATGTGTTCCTTTTATATTTGTGGGAGGCACCTATATATATATATATATATTAGCAAGAGGAAATCATCCAGAGGTTTCATTTTCTTACTACATAAGAAGACTTGAAGAGGAAAAAAAAAAAAGAGGGTCATTCGGCCATGGTATAGCCGAGCAAGAGCCTAGGGAATAATTGATCAAAAAATAATTTTCTTCTAGTATTTCAACCAATTAGAAGGTCCTTATTAACGGGGAGTAGTTGTTGGAGCAATCAAACCATTCCTTTTTGCAAATCACAAACCTTAGCCAAGTTATGAAGTGAAGTGAGAAAGGTAAGGCCTAATCTTCTTTTATATGTTATGGATGGTTTGTGTATGTTGTAGTATGTAGAAATGAATGGAATTCATGAAATTTTGTGTGTTGGGGTTGAGCCGTGTAGGTGTTGGTGCTTGGCCGTGTGTGTGTTGTGTTGTGTAGGAATGAGGAACCAATTTTTACTTAGTATTTTGGTTGTGTTGTTATGGATTCTATGATGAAAATGAGAATTTAATAAGTCTAGTTGAAGTTGTAATGGTTGGAGAGTTGTTTTAGAAGCTAATGCGACATTAATACCACTTCTTGTATTTATGGAAATTAATGTTGTTAGTGTGTGAATTGTTGGTGTAGTTCATGAATTTGAAAGAAGGGAATGTGTTGTTATTACTCTTGTTGCATTTGGAAGGTTTCGGGTAGTGTGTGTTGGTTGGGCCGTTTGAAACGTTGTGCGGATTGATTGAAGTGTTCTTGAATATTGTTTGAATGGTTTTGGATTAATACTTGAATATGTGAGCAAATATGTATTGAGCATGAATGAAACGCCGTTGAAGTATGTAAAAAGAGAGTTACTAAAGTTAGAATGTATTTTAAATTGATTGTGAAAGTTAGAAATATGGTTGTTGATGATTTGGCCGAGTTAGATTCTCGGGGTTAGTCGTATTTACAGGGGAAATGCTGCCAAAATTTCGGCAGATTATAAATGAATTTATTTGAGAAACTAAGACAAGTGTGTGACGATGAGTCTAATGATTGTGTGAATACTCTTGAATGTAGACTAGCGAGCTTGGACAAATAAGCGTAGCTAATAGGATGTGGAACAGGTATGTAAGGCTTACCCTTTCTTTCTTTTGGCATGATCCTTGTGAAACAAACAGACAATGTATATGTATGATTTCAAAGAAACTCCTATTCTTAGAGCCACTAGGATGGCTAGTGTTCTTAACTTCCGAAAACTGTTTTGCTATGTCTTAACACTTGTGTGTGGCTCCAAAAGTTCTATTTTGATTTGATCCATAGCGATATTCGAATGGTACTGGATATGACTATTGCTTTGATTTTCCAAAGATAGCTTCTGAAACGTTCGTAGAGGTTTCTGTACTAAAATGTCCATAACTTTCTTGTACCAACTCGGATTGACTCGAAACGTGTTTATGATCCTCAAGTGTCGTTTTGTGTACTTATCTATCGAGTCTTGAAAATTGATTATCTGCATATAGTTTCTCACTACTCTGCTCGTGCATGCCTCAATATGTCCTTCACTGAGTCCCGGGCTAGGATACGTTCTCTTGCGTACTCCACTGCATTGTTCACCGAGTCCCTCGCTAGAGGGCCGGGATACGTTATATATATATATATATGATGATATGATGACATGATGATATGATGATATGGGGGAGGCGGCCAGGATGGCATATAATGACTCCATTCACCGAGTCCCTCACTAGAGGGTCGGGATACGTTATACATGTATATGATATATTATGTTGGCATGTATGATTTTATCCACCGAGTCCCTCACTAGAGGGTCGGGACACGTTATATGTATATATATGATATGTGATGTTGACATGCATGATTTTCATTTCAAAAGGCAAGTGTAACAATGTTTTTATAAGTCATACTTGTTTATGGTAAATCTCCATTATCGTTATAATTCTCTTTACTATATTTCATGTCTTACATGCTCAGTACATATTCCGTACTGACCCCCTTTCTTCGGGGGCTGCGTTTCATGCCACGCAGGTACACCCAGATGAGTAGAAGCCATTATAGAAGATGTTCCAGCGAAATTGGCGAGCTCCATTCCTCCTGGAGTGTTGCCGAGCCAGAGTATTCATGCTATGGTATATTGGTCGATGTTAGAGACTTTGCAGACAGAGTCACGTGTATAGAATGTCAGTCTTGTGAGCGGCTCCACCAGCCGATGTGTCATTATGCATCGTGTTACAAGTTTCATGTGATTATAGATTTTACTTGATTTGAGAACGACGAAAAGAATGTTTCTGAAAACCTTTACTATGTATTTCATTGTTATTTGATTTAAGAGTCCAAAGTGATTACGTTTGTAGTAAGAGTCAGCGGGTTCGCTCGGCCCTAAGTAAGGGTCGGGTGCCCATCACACCCTAGCGAAATTTGGGTGTGACATTTAAATATCCTTCTAACCCATCATTTTTCATCATCTTTTCATTCACAACACTTTTAAAGAGTTCTTGAGAGCTCTTGAGGGTTCCATAACTCTCCATAAATTTCCATAATATTCCATAATCCTCCATAACCTTCCATAACCTTCCATAACCTTTCTATATTAGTAAGAGAGAATAACAACATCAAAACCCTAAGGATAATCCATGCAAGGTAATTTTTTTTGTTTCTCTTCTAGGTGATGATGAACTTGGCCTTGGAAAGGGGTGAATAAAGTGAAGTTCTTCCACTATAAGGTATGTTTTTCCTATTATTTACATGATTAAGAGGATGTAAAGGTTTAGAAATTCTTAGAAAGGAAAGAATAAAAGGAGAAAAATCATAATGAGTTGAATTGAAGTTGATGGCCATGAGGTGAGTTTGAAAGAGAATTTTGGATTAATTTGAGAATAAATTGAATATAATTCATTGATTATGGTATTATGGATGTTGTTATGGTTGGTTTGAAAATTGGAGAAACATTGTGTGGGATGTTTTGTGGAATATATTGGTACTGATATTGTTGCTGATGTTGTTGGTATCGTTTTGGAGTTGTTTTGGTATTTGGAGGAGGTAAAACATAGAATGGAGATGCTGCCCGAATTTCGATAGATTCTAAAAGGATTTCATTTGTATGCTTGAGACAAGTGTATGATGTTGAGCTTAGTGATAATATGGACGGTTTATATGTAGATTTACGAGCTTGGAAGGATAAACGTTCAACGACGAAGGCGACCGAAAGGTATGTTATGGCTCGTCCCTTTCTTTCAAAGGCATGATTCCTATGTTATGATCCCATAAATGTGTCCGTAACCTACTTGTTTTCAAAAGCTAGATGTTTATGACTCTTAAAGATTCTTACGATAAATGAAAAATGTTCTATGATGATTGTGACGATGATGATGATCCTCTTCTAGAAACTCCAAAGCTATGATTTAAGAGCATTATGAGATTATTGGGCCATTCCATGTATCTTTTGATCTTACTTATTGTTGATGCTCTCATCTCATGTCATTTGTTCCTTCGAGGTGAGATATAGCGAAGATAACGATTCTATTTTCAGTGCTACCAAAGTTCATGATTCTCGAGACTCCCGTGACATTATCGATTTCATCTTACGATGGTTGATCCTTCAAGGAATGATATAGTGAAATGGCAATGCTAATGATGATGTTGATTTCATTTATGTATTTTTATGTGTATGTATGTATGCATGCATTGCATCCCACTGATCAGCTGGGGACAACACCGAGCCTACTTTGTCGGGCAAGACAACATCGAGCCTAGATGGCCTGGTAAGACAACACCGAGCCTACATGGTCGGTTAAGATAACACCGAGCCTACATGGCCCGGTAAGATAACACCGTGCCTTAATGGCCGGGTAAGATGCTATATATATATATATTACCGCGCCTTAACTGACGGACGAGATATTATATATGGATATGTATGGAAAAGTATTTTTTTAAAAGCTAAGCATACACGACATTCGCCTTAAAAGGGCATTCAAAGGCAAAGGTTGATCCCTTTTATGTTACTGGTCCTCATACGTTCATTATATTATTTTCCTTGTTCGGTATCTCTTAATATGTTACTATTCATGCCTTACATACTCAGTACATTGTTTGATACAAGCCGAGTTGCCTCAAAGACATTTCGAGGACCGTCCCGTGGAGTCAAAGTTTGGATAATAGCATGGAGAGGACGGATGGGAGATGGAAGAGCATTAAGTGGCCACCGAGCAGGGAAGGCTATGTTTACGAGAGGCCACATTCGGAAATTCAAGATTTCCATCTCCACAAGACAAGCCAAACAAGGCCCTTGCCTCATTAATGGCATTTATGTAATAATAGGGTCTTCTATTATTTAGTTAGTATAAATAGTTAGTCTTTCATTTCATTTAGGGACTTTTGACATTTGGAAGAAAAGATGAGTGATTTTTGAGAGAGTTGTCTCTAGAGAGAGAAACTTATAGAGAGGTCATGGATGGCTCTTGTTGAACCTTTGATTGTGAGAGGATTGGTTGCTTGGGAATTCAATTCCCTTAAGGTCATCCTAAGAGGTTGGTGCTTGTTTATGCTAATTAATTGAGGTCTTTAGGTTTGATACACCTTTAGGTTGCTTTTAATTCCATTTTCTTGTGTCAATCTATCTATCCTTTAATTCCCTTGTTATTTTATTGCTTCCGCGTATCCGTTATCGTATCAATTGGTATCAGAGCTTAGTTTAGGTTTGTTCTACCAAATCTAATCTTGGGTTTTGATTCAACAAAAAAAAAAAAAAAAAAAAAACAAAAATCGAATTTTCTTGTTGATTTTGTTGAATCTAGTGTTAGATTAGAGTTTCTTAGTGTTTCTAGAGTCTAAATCTTCAATTTCGAATCCATTTGGAGTTAGGGTTTGCGTTCCACCATTGTTGAGCTTCAAAGCTTCAAGAACTTGAAAGTGGGTCTTGTTGAAGAAGGTGAAGTTAAAGGTTGAAACCTATTGGGCTTTGTTCTCTACATTGAAGAGAACTTAAATCCGAAATTTGAGTCAATTTGGAGTTGATTTGAGGGTAGTTGAAATTTTGAAGTGTTCTTGAACACCTTCAAATCTTCATAAGAAAGAAGACTCTCCAAAGGGCCATTTGATCCAAAAGTTATCAAATAAAGTTGTGAAAACGTGTTTGTGAGTCCAACAACACAAACAAATCAGAAATACTTAGTCTAAATTTCTGATTTTTGCAAAAAAAAAAAAAAATTTAAGTCCCAACGTTGGCCCAAATGCGACGCCATATGCGACATCTGCGAGTCGCATGTATCACCTGCGAGTCGCAGGTGAAGTCGCGCCTGGTGACAGAGAGTTGAACGTTTTGGGGTGCCTCATCTGCGAGCCGCGGAACACCATCGCGGGTTGCACCTGCGAGTCGCAGGTGGTGTCGCACCTTGTGACAGAGAATTGGCATTTTGGCTGCATCATCCGCGAGCCGCGGATCACTATCGCAGGTTGAACCGCGAGTCGCAGGTGATGCACAGGCGTCGCGGGTTGCACATTTCAAGTTTTTTCAACTTTAATTCTCTTTGATTCCATTTCTCAAAAAAACAAAAATTTCTTGATCCTTAGTTGATGGTATTGTGTCCCTAATCCTTTGGTAGGGAAAAAAAAAATAAAAAAAAATCCGTTATTTCAAATTGATACCTTAGATCAATTGGGGGCTCCCGGTCGTGTTTTCAAGTTATCACCTACCCGGGTCCGAAATTTTAGTTATTTTCTCGATTTTTGCACTCCATTTTCTTGTGTCTCTCAACTAGTAGCCATTTAGTAGTTGTTCCTGCTTGTGTTTGCTAGTTCTTATGTACGCATTTCTTTCGTGCCAATTCTTTCGTGCTTTTCTTCGTTTTACTTCGTTGTCAATTTCTTGGCTCAAGTGCGTTTGTTTTTGTTGAGTCATCCTCATTCTTCTTGAGTCTACAAGAATCCATTCCGATCTCGAGTAGTAATTGTGCACCTTGCAAGCAACCGAATCCGAATCCAATCGAGAATCAACATCGACCAATCCATTTGAGTGGTAAAAGGCAAGAGTGTGTGAGTTCATTTGAGTGGTGCTAGCCGAGCACAAACGAGTGTAAACACAAGTGTGGTGAGGTTTCTTTACTACTAACGGTGTTTGCTAAGTGTTCTTTGCAGGTACTTCTCCATGGATTCCGATTCATGTGGTGGCGATTATGACTGTTATGACGATGATGGTTGTAGTTATGAAGGGGAGGACTATGGGAGCTATGAAGAGTGTGACGATGGGGAATATGAGACATATATAGGAAATGGTGATTATGAGGAAATTCGAGGGGAGAATGTGCAGAGAGTGGTACTCATGTGTCTCCCGAGGAAGATGGGGATGAAGACCCTTGTTGTGATTCGCATGGTGAAGATAATGAAGCAGAATATTCCTGTGCTATACATCATGAAGATGAAGACGACTCGAGGTATGACTCTCCTTCGCATGTGTCTTATGAGTCTTATGGTGAAAATCTTTATACAAATAGGACTCGTGGAGGGTATGTCTATGGAGGTAGTGGAAGTGCTAATTTTGATTATGGAAGGACTTCTAGTGGGCATGCATATGCTTCTTCTTGTAGTACTTCCTATCCGAAGCGAAGGGGCATGAGTGGGAATGTGAGTACTAGTTGGAGTCGTCCTATGCAAAAGAAGGTGGTTCCAAAGAGGAGATTCATGGAGACCAAGGTGAACCTTTGTGGTAAAGAGGGAATCCTTGTGCTTGATGACTATTGTTACACCAATTTCATCACCCCTCGTGCGGCTGAAGAGTTAAGGCTACCTTGTGTGATTAGGAGAAATCCTTACTATGACGAGGGAGGGTATTGGGTTGATAAGAGAGTGATGGTATCCATTTCACTTGGCGAGTACCAAGAGGAGGTTTGGTGTGATGTTCTTCCAATGGATAATTGTCATGTATGTTTAGGAGTCCCTTGGTTCCAAAAGTATGGAATCCCACATGAACAAGATTGGCATCGATTTGTAGTGGACAAGAAAGGGAAATTTTTCTTTCCATGCATACTTTCTAGGAAGAGTCCAAGTTCGAAAGTGCGAGATACCCATGTGAAATGGCCTACCTTGGCTAAGGAAGCTAGTGGAGAAGAATATGATAAATGGGAGTCCATAGTAGATGAAATCTTCGCTAGCTACAACTACTCACAAGAAATGCAGATGGACTTAGCCGTTCAAACTTTTGACTCAAAGCTTGTCAAATATTGGGAGTATGTGAAATGTTGTGGGAGACAAGTGGGGAGTCCCATCAAGACTTGGGAGGACATTAAAAGAATATTGAGAAGCCAATATCCCAAGTCACATGTGAGAAGAAATGAATCTTTGAGGGGTACCTCTTTCGAGAGAACCCCATTCTTGAAGGCAAGGACGGCGGCCACAACCATTCTTTCCATTGGTCAAAGGAGCTTGCATGAACACCAAGGTAAGATCACTTATCCTTATACTCCTACATCTTTGTGTGATTTTAATGTCAAGACCAGCATGAAAGTTAGTTTACCTTGCGTTAAGCCTAATGCTTCTTTGCCTTGTATTAATAATGCCATTGTTGAAAGTGTCCCCACACTAGTTGATCCTATTGATGACCGAATTGTTCCTTCTTGTAAGGTCGATTTGTGTCCACCTAGTGTTGACACTGGTGCTTTGAATGATAGTGCATTATCGAATGAAGGTGCTCAAACACTAGTTGATCCTTTAGATGACAAAATTGATTCTTCTTGCAAGATCGATTTGTGTCCACCTAGTGTTGACACTTGTGAATTGATTGGTAGTACAATGTCATGTGGTCATCATGTTAGTAATCCTTGCGAGTTTGACATACTACCAACTAGTGTTGATCAACTTGCTTCTAATGATAATTCACTACTTGAGGATCCTTGTGATGTGTTTAATGTACCTCTACTTAGTGATAATGTTGATATAGTTGGTCAATTGAAAGAATGTGACATCTCACCCTTATTTGTTTCATGTCAAAATGGGTCTCTTGATCGTACTCTAGTGTCATGTGATAAGACTCCAAGTTGTAGTGGTGATGTGTGTCATGTAGATAATCATGTGAGCAAAAATACATTGAAAGATAACATTGGTCCTTTTGAGAGTGAAATGACATGCTTTGACTCCTCATTGTTCATTGATTACTCTCTTGTAAAGGATAATGTTTTATTTGAGGATGACATGACTAGTGAGAGTGATGAAGCTAGTGGGGTGTTTGGTAATGCTGAACGTTTAGTTTCCTTTGGAGGCTATAATGTGATATGTAACCCACTATCGGATGAAGACACGCTTTCCGATGATGGAGATCTTCCTTTGAGGAATTGTGATCCATTTGTGGAGAAGGAGAGTGTTACAAAGGAAGGTAATTCTTGTCTAGAAATTGCAAATTCTTCCTTTCATGTTCAACTTCATAGTAACCCCTTGGATAATCTTGTCCTTGAACCGTATGGTGAGGTTACATTGGGGAGTGATATTGATGAGGAAGTCATTTTACGTGATACCTTTCTTTATTACTTGTTTGCATATGATGACATTCTTGAGCAAATAGGGTGTGCATCTTATGTGGGAGAAGGCTCTTATGATCTAGTCGATTGTGTTCTTGACCACACTAGATGGATGTTCGTTCCCTTTGATCCGGGCGACACCTTGTGTGATTTGAGAGCACTATCTTGGGGGAGTCTTTGTTTGAAAAAGGAAGGTGATTCTTGTTGCCTTTCCCGTGATATGTGGGTATCTTTTCCTTTTGACCCCGGTGAAATCTTCACTTTGTGTGAATGGTATCTTTTTACAATTGAGGATTATTTGTGTTTTATGCCAACTTGGTTTCTTGAAATCATTGGTTCTCTGAGAATATCCTCATTTCCTGATCTTTGGGATAGCCAAGTTCTTAGTACTCTGCTTAAGAGCTTATTTTGCTTGAAAATGGTTGATACTTGGCTATATAAAAAATTTGTGCTTACTTGGCATGGTGGTAGGTTGGTCCACCTTAACACTAACCCTCATCCTTTGAGGACTTGGTTTTTGTTTGTCTCCTTTATGGTTTTGCAAGGTATAGATTCGAGGACGAATCCTTTTCAAGAAGGGGAGAATGATACAAGCCGAGTTGCCTCAAAGACATTTCGAGGACCGTCCCGTGGAGTCAAAGTTTGGATAATAGCATGGAGAGGACGGATGGGAGATGGAAGAGCATTAAGTGGCCACCGAGCAGGGAAGGCTATGTTTACGAGAGGCCACATTCGGAAATTCAAGATTTCCATCTCCACAAGACAAGCCAAACAAGGCCCTTGCCTCATTAATGGCATTTATGTAATAATAGGGTCTTCTATTATTTAGTTAGTATAAATAGTTAGTCTTTCATTTCATTTAGGGACTTTTGACATTTGGAAGAAAAGATGAGTGATTTTTGAGAGAGTTGTCTCTAGAGAGAGAAACTTGTAGAGAGGTCTTGGATGGCTCTTGTTGAACCTTTGATTGTGAGAGGATTGGTTGCTTGGGAATTCAATTCCCTTGAGGTCATCCTAAGAGGTTGGTGCTTGTTTATGCTAATTAATTGAGGTCTTTAGGTTTGATACACCTTTAGGTTGCTTTTAATTCCATTTTCTTGTGTCAATCTATCTATCCTTTAATTCCCTTGTTATTTTATTGCTTCCGCGTATCCGTTATCGTATCATTGTTCATACTAATGTCTTTTCTTGTGGACGCTGCGTTATGCCCGCAGGTGTAGATAGACGAGACAAGGATCTTGCATAGTCGCCTGCTTTCAGGTACCAGTTCTGATTGGTGAGCTCCACTTCTTCCTTGAGCATTTCTCAGTCCAGATATATATATATATATGAATGATTTTTGTTCAGGGTATGCCAGGGGCCTGTCCCGACTTGTATACTTCAGTCATGTTCATAGAGGCTTTGCAGAGAGTTCCTGTGTACAGCTTAGTCATAGTGTGACGATAGTATGGTCGGCATCATAGATCTAATGTACATATACTTATGCATGATATTATGTTCGTATTTAGCCTCTTGGTCCTATTGTTTCCATTTGTGACCCGAAGGATGTAAGTTATAAGTTGGTTCGCTCGGTTTCGATAACATGCCGGGTGCCAATCACGCCTTACCAAGGGTTGGGTGTGACAAGTTGGTATCAGAGCAGTTCTGTCCTAGGGTTGTGTGCAACCCGTGTCTAGCAGAGTCCTGTTTATGGGTGTGAAGCCGGCCACACTTATAAACAGGAGGCTGCAAGGCATTTAGGAATGATTGGCCTTATTTTCTCATCTTAGATCGTGCGATGAGAGCCAAGTCATAGGAAATGAAATTCCTTGTACTAACTCTTGATTTCAGCAGAATAGTGGTGTTGACAAAGGAAGTGGATGATGATATTGGGATTAAAGAGGTAAGTCATTTCGCTGAAACTACGTCATCAAAATGTGCATCTTCTATGAGAATGAATTGGTCATAATCAAGATAAGTTGATTGTATAGTAAAGTAGGGGAATTAGTTACATGTATAATTTAATGATACGTTCAGCTGTAAGATTGCAGACGACAGAAGTTGAAGGAATCAGTAAAGAGGTAAGTAATGGTAAAAAGGATTATAAGTCAGATATGGTAAAAATGTTGCAAGTATTATTGAAATGTATAGCCAATGAATGGAAGAGAAAATGACCAGGGAAATATAAAAGGACAATTGCTAAAAGTTCAAGTATATTTCGAGTTGCGACACATAAGGTAATTTTCATCTTTGCATTTTTGTTCGATATTGAGGGCCCTGTGAGGCATTGCATGTATTTTCTAGGCTGCATGCAGGTTTGGATAGTAAGAAATATAGGGGAAACTCTATCAAAATTTTCCTAAAATTTAAGGACGAGAACCAAAGATTTAAGAGATAACAAAGGTTATACGTCTATGATTGCTACAGATTGATTAAAGGGATTGTATTAGACAAGTTGACATGGATGATAAAATAAAGATAACGCTACAAGTGGACATCGGGCGTTAGTTATTGGAATCAAAAGTACTATTCCGGCTGGACAGATAGTTGGGCACATCACTATTTCGAGTATCCCCATAAAGTTTGATCGAGAATGGCAATAACATACAACACCATAAGGTAAAAACTTTAAGGGGGGAAGCAAGTAAGCTTGAGTACAAGAACAAGGTCTGACTATGGTATTGGAGGAATTATGACACCCAACAATGGGGCAATCGAAAAGTAATACGGAGCTATAAAGCAAGATGAGCTAAGGAAATGCAAAGAGAAGCCATGAAAGTAGACGGAGATAAAGTCGCAAGAAAATGACTCAAGGATATAAATAGAAGAGGCGAGCATTTAAGGAATTAAGAGATCCACTTGACGGATAAACCAAAACAATGGATAAGTGCGTTAGACTTATCAAGTGAGATTCGGGCAAAGGTTAAAAATAAAGGGATAACCCCAAAGGAAATGATCAAAGGATACTGCGTTTAGTCGAAACAAGCTAGTGACAATGAACCCTTGTGGAACAAGTAAAATAATGGCTTCCCATAAAAAGGGGGGAGGGGGGGGGGGGGGGGGAGAGGGAGGAATGGAGGTTACAGACAAGGAAAGAACGAAGTGATTTGAATTCGCTGCAGGACAAAGACCCTTAGTTAAGAGTTCACCCCTAATTTATTAGCCGAACTAAGGAATCGGAAACTTTTAAGGGTAAGTTGAAGGAAGGAATCCTTAAGGAAGACATTTGAGATGTTTGATATAAGTACAAGAGCTACCGTCACCAAGCGCAAGTGCAAGAATTCCAACTAAGGGCAAGAGGAGTTAAGCAAAAAAAAAATCTGGTGTTAAACTAGTTGATAGATAAAGTATCGCAAGGATTAATTTGACCACTATGGAAAGCAAAGGATGCAGTGATATGACTAGTTTGAGGATACCAAAAAGGAAGGAATGAGAATGAATTAAACTCTAAAAAGATGAAGTTAGGAGATATCAGTGAGAACAAGCAATTTTGAATGAAAGTATGTATCATATAAAAGTGCAAACGACAAAGAAAGAAAGATAACCTGCGTAATTCGAATAAGTTCTGTTTTAATTGAGCAAGTGAGCAAAGTAATTACCAGTGCATGCAGGTAAGGACATGGACATTTACCTCAGAGCGAACTCTACTTTAACATTCGTCAAGGGAGGGGGGGGGGAAGAATGTTACACCCCGTAGTTTCTTACGTGGAAATTTATAAGTTTTGGAAGTTCTAAGTATGGATACTGGAGTTACCTTCAAGGATATATGATATTATACGAACTAATTCTTTGGTCATCATGGTTTACGTTCATATAATAAGCTATGGGAAACTCCAGGACCAAGAAAATCAAAGAAAATAAATTTGTCGAAAACTTGGAAAAAAAAAAGTTGACAAAATTTTGGACAGAATTTTGGGCCATATTTGGAGGGGTATATATCCTAGTATATTAGGAGTTTCAGGCTTTTCAAAAGCCTAAAATGAAGTTCATCGAATCTAGTTTACAACGCAATAAACTGCTCATCGATACGACATGAGAGTAGAGAATTATTGACGTTTCAAGTTAGGCTAACAGAGCAGAAATGGACTGCTACAGTACCCGACCAAACACACCTATAAATATCCCTCTAACCCATCATTTTTCATCATCTTTTAATTCACCACACTTCTAAAGAGTTTCTTGAGAGCTCTTGAGGGTTCCATAACTCTCCATAAATTTCCATAATATTCCATAATCCTCCATAACCTTCCATAACCTTTCCATAATATTAAGAGAGAATACCAACATAAAAACCCCAAGGATAATCCATGGAAGATATTTGTTTTTGTTTCACTTCAGGGTGATGATGAACTTGGTCTTGGAAAGGGGCGAATGAAGTGAAGTTCTTCCACTATAAGGTATGTTTTTCCTATTATTTACATGATTGAGATGATGTAAAAGTTTAGAAATTCTTAGAAAGGAAAAAATAAAAGGAGAAAAAACATAAAGAGTTGAATTGAAGTTGATGGCCATGAAGTGAGTTTGAAAGAGAATTTTGGATTAATTTGAGACTAAATTGAATATAATTCGTTGATTATGGTATTATGGATGTTGTTATGGTTGGTTTGAAAATTGGAGAAACATTGTGTGGGATGTTTTATAGAATATATTGCTACTGGTATTGTTGTTGATGTTGTTGGTATTGTTTGGGAGTTGTTTTGGTATTTGGAAGAGGTAAAACATATAGGGGAGATGTTTCCCGAATTTCGATAGATTCTAAAAGGATTTCATTTGTATGCTTGAGACAAGTGTATGATGTTGAGCTTAGTGATAATATGGATGGTTTATATGTATATTTACGAGCTTGGAAGGATAAACGTTGAACGACGATGGTGACCGAAAGGTATGTTATGGCTCGTCCCTTTCTTTCAAAGGCATGATTCCTATGTTATGATCCCATAAATGTGTCCGTAACCGCCTTGTTTTCAAAAGCTAGATGTTTATGACTCTTAAATATTCTTACGATGTCAAATGAAAAATGTTCTATGATGATTGTGACGATGATGACGATCCTCTTCTAGAAACTCCAAAGCTATGATTTGAGAGCATTATGAGATTATTGGGCCATTCCATGTATCTTTTGATCTTACTTATTGTTGATGCTCTCATCTCATGTCATTCGTTCATTCGAGGTGAGATATAGCGAAGATAACGATTCTATTTTCAATGCTACCAAAGTTCATGATTCTCGAGACTCCCGTGACATTATCGATTTCATCTTATGTTGGTTGATCCTTCAAGGAATGATATAGTGACAATGGTAGTGGTAGTGATGATGTTGATTTCATTTATGTATGTATGTATGCATTGCATCACACTGATCAGCTGGGGACAACACCGAGCCTACATAGCCGAGTAAGACAACACCAAGCCTACATGGCCGGGTAAGACAACATTAAGCCTACATGGCCGGGTAAGATAACACCGAGCCTACATGGCCGGGTAAGATAACACCGTGCCTTAATGGCCGGGTAAGATGCTATTTATATATATATATATATATATACATTACCGCGTCTTAACGGACGGAACAAGATATTATATATGGATATGTATGGAAAAGTCTTTTTTTGTAAAAGCTAAGCATGCACGACATTCACCTTAAAAGGGAATTCAGAGGCACAGGTTGATCCCTTTTATGTTACTTATCCTCATACGTTCATTATATTATTTTCCATGTTCGGTATCTCTTAATATGTTACTATTCATTCTTTACATACTCAGTACATTGTTCGTACTGACGTCCCTTCTTGTGGACGTTGCGTTCATGCCCGCAGGTGTAGATAGACGAGACAAGGATCTTCCATAGTAGGCTGCCTTCAGGTACTAGTTCTGATTGGTGAGCTCCACTTCTTCCTGGAGCACTGCCGAGTCTAGATATATATATGTATGATTTTTGTTCAAGCTATGTCGGGGGCCCTGTCCCGACTTGTATACTTCAGTCATGTTCATAGAGGCTTTGCTGACAGTTCTAGTGTACAGCTTAGTCATAGTGTGACGATAGTAATGTCGGCATCATGGGTCCAATGTACATATACTAATGCATGATATTATATTCGTATTTAGCCTCTTGGTCTTATTGTTTCCATTTGAGACACGAAGGATGTAAGTTATAAGTTGGTTTGCTTGGTTTCCGTAAGGTGCCGGGTGCTAATCACGCCTTTCCAAGGGTGGGGTGTGACAAGAAAAACTAGGGCTAACAGAGCGTGGTATAGTTGGACACTTCATAAGGGGCGTAATGGATTCTGATGTCCCCATTAAATCATTAGCCTAAAGCATTGCTAGTCATGAAAGGTAAGAGGTGATCAATAAAGAAAGCATCTGAGTTATATCCGATATGTGTAAGCTTTTTACTTAGTACAAGAATCCAGTTAGCAAAAAGGAAATATGTTAAAACATGCAATGAAAAGAACTCCGGCATTACATGGAATAGAGGAGTTGAAGGATCGCTGAGGTTGGTCAGATGACTATCAAAGACAGTAAACACTCAAAGGTTACCGATATATGAGAACATCCTTTAAAAAGGAGGGAAGAACAATATCAGTTCTAGGATGAGCTACAACATTCCCAAGCTCAAAAGAGGGAAATGTACTGGCTTCAAGGAGCCAAATTTCGAGACAAATCGATGTGTCAAGAATGTGCTAAAGAAAAGTAAGAATGGATCAAATGTAGGTATATTATGAGACGAATGTGAAAAAGGAGGCATGACAAGATGATAAAGGTTTAGCGAATCAAGGAGAATAAGTTTCACCAATGCGACACGTTGTATTCTGGACTATGACTCGAATCACTCGTGCCAATTTTTTTAGGTACATTTGGATATGCAATAAATTACTCCAAGGGGTAACAAAAGGAGTAACAAAGGCTGCATGTAACTAGGGATAAGTATAAGGAAAAATCGGGATTACTAAAAAAAAGAACTTATAGCACTAGAGGAGATGAAAGCTTTAAAAGAGGAATATTCATAGGAAGTTTAATAATCTTTAGAGGAAAGGAAGATAGTGTGCCTATGGATAGCAAGACAACAGTACAACCTGAGATTAAAAAGTACCTCGTAAGTTGTGAAACTCGATGTCATCGATTATATCAATTGTGAGAGTGTATGATATAGAACCATATATAAACAATCGCCGTAACGAAACGGCTAGCAGAATGGTGCAAGGTCAACGAGTACAAAAAAAAGGATAATCTAAAGTAGCACTAGAGAAGCAAGCAAGCAAAGGTATCATATCTGAACAAGAGAATTTGTCTACTAGTAGAAAAATAAGGAGCAAGGCAAAAGAGTACAAAAAATAAGGAGCAGGGCAAAAGAGTACATCAATTAAGAGTGCTAAATGACCGACAGAGAGCCGTAGCAACTATGACTTAAGACCATTCTAACGACAACAGGTCCCAAGACGATAGCTAGATACCAGTTGACCACTGGTACATATATAAGAACATGAGGATATGGAACTAATGAATGAGTTCGACAAAGAATCGGGATAATATGAAACAAGACTAATGATCCCATATTATAAGAGCATAGAGATCAGGAACTAAAAGAAGACAACGATTTCAAGAAACTAATGAAAACTTTGCAAGCTCGCAGCTACAACATTCGAGGACGAATGTTTCTAAGGGGGGAAGGATGTTACACCTGGCACTTTCAGAGCATGAGCATATCACATACTTGACTGTATTAATAGAGTATAAGAGACGTCTCATGAAGTTTTGAAAGGTACAAGCCATGGGAAGTACGTAACAATGAAGTAAAAGATAAATTACGATCTCGTAAGTCGTAACCGGGAAGGACAACCTTGGGACCAAAGGACATGACCATTATCAAGTATGATTAATGATAAATATCATGTATGGAGAGTTTCAGAAGATTCCGAGACCAAGCAAATCGAAGAAAATAAGTTTGTCGAAGATTTGGAAAAAAAGTTGGTAGAATTTTGGACAGAATTTGGAGGGTTATATCTCCAGGTATATTAGGAGTTTTAGGTTGTTTCAAAAGCCTAAAATGAAGTTCGTCGAGTCTATTTTCCAACCAACAAACTACTCGTCGATACGACATCAGAGTAGAGAATTATGGACGTTACAAGTTAGGCTGACAGAGCAGAAATGCGCGCTACAGTGCGCGCTGCTACAGTAACTGGGCTGCTATAGTAACCGAAGACTCTAGGTCGGTC
This sequence comes from Lycium barbarum, assembly GCF_019175385.1. Lineage (NCBI taxonomy): Eukaryota > Viridiplantae > Streptophyta > Magnoliopsida > Solanales > Solanaceae > Lycium > Lycium barbarum. Next base: position 69,275,006 of record NC_083345.1, read on the forward strand.
CAAACCGACTCTAGAGCTCTAGAAAAGGGTTTTTACCCTTATTTTTTTCATCCAACACCTCTAAAACATTCCCCAACCCCATAGAATATTTCCACAACTTCCACCCCATGAAATTTTGGCCCAAAACAAGTGGGAACAACCAAATCTTCCATCAAGAAAGTTAGAAACTACAAGAGTAGCAAGCCTATGGTATTGTATCATGATTGAGGGTAAAGTTGAACTGATTCAGCCGTGGTTCTTGGGTTGTATGCACTACTTAAGGTATGTATAACACCCCTTTGGTTGTGTGTTAGCTTAATTTAATGTTGATAAAGTTGTTTGAGGCCAAATACCGCAAGATTACATCAAAATAAGTTAAGCCACTTTTTGTAAGGGCTATTTTGAATGTTTAAATATGACTTCCAATGGTTGTAAATGGTGGATTATAACCTGAATATATTGTTCCCATGGTTATTGGGATTATTCATGTGTTAGTGGGAAAGATGGAGAAGAAAATATATGGAATCTACGAATAGAAAGTAAAGGATGAGGCGTAGGAGTATGGATTGCTTTGGAATACATTGGAATACATTTAAGGATATTTAGAACTAAAATATGATATGGTAAATATATGCATATTTTTATGAAGGGTGTGGACTAAATTATGAAAGGAGAGTTGGGTTTGAATGACGTTGTTATTTGTTAAACGAGCTTGCCGCTCGATATGATTCTTAAAGTATCCAAAGAGGGTTATGTTGGATTATTTGTAGTCTTTGCTACTGTTTATTGTTCTTGTTGTTGTTGTTGGGTTGTTTGATGACCCTTAGTGGTTTTTGGGATGTAATATAAACAGGGGAGATGTTGCCCGAATTTCGGCAGATTTTAAACTGAATTAAATTGAAGGCTTTATGAGCGCATGACATTGAGCCTAACAATAGTATGAATGGTTTACATGTAGATTTACGAGCTTGGAAGGATAATCTTTGAGTGGCTAAGGAGATCGAAAGGTATGTTAAGTCTAGTCCCTTTCTTTCAAAAGGCATGATTCCTATATCATGATTCCACATGTTTTCCATAACATCCTTAGTCCCCAAAGCTACAAGTTCATGATTCTTAAAGCTTCTTATGATACTAAAGATGAGATTTTTTCTATGATGAACATTATGACGATGATCCTGTTTCTAGAAATTTCAAAGCTTATAGTTTTGATGCTATTATGAGATTATTGAGCTTATTTCATGATTTTCTCAATTTTATTCATTGTTGTTGATCTCACCTTATATAATTGTTCCTTCAAGGTGAGATACAGCGATGATGATTATTCCATAATATAATCAGAGGTTACCGACCTTATGTAACTCCGATAAGTTGTAGCTTTTAATTGGGCTCTCATGCATGCTTTGTAAATATGTATGTATTTTGATAACACCATGCCTACATGGCTGGGCAGTATAACCCCGCGCTGCCTTATAGGCAGCCGGGCCGACACATCACTGCAGTTGGCAGCTTACGCCCCGGACGCGGGCTAATGATGATAAAACCGTGCCTATATAGCCGGGTAGCATGACACCGTACCTATATGGTCAGGCAGTTTACTTATATATATATATATATATATATATATATATATATATATATATATATATATATATATATATATATATATATATATATATATATATATATAACGTTGATTTAAAAAGTTAAAGTTGGCATGCATGGTATTCGCCTAAAAAGGCAATCAGATATATAGGTTATCTCTTTATCTCATCCTTCTTTACCCTTGTCTATGTTGTTATTCATGCCTTACATACTCAGTACATTATTTGTACTGATGTCCTTTTTTGTGGACGCTGCGTTCATGCTCACAGGTAGACAAGTAGACAGAGCTAACCCGTAGTTGCATTATCAGCGGATTCTCAGGAGCACTCCACTTACTTCGGAGCTGCAGTCTATTGTTATTGGTCTTCATGGTCACCTATATTCTATGTAGAGGCTCGTAGATATGTGTGTACAGTTAGACGTTTCATAACCCTATCGGTTCATATCATTGTATAAAATTTTAGTAGCCTTGTCGGCTGGTGATGCTAGGTATAATTGTTGAAGATTATATAGAGATGTGCTGTTATGTTGTGATATATGTCCTTACAGATTATGATATCCACGAGCTATCTTTATGGTCCACCCAGAAATTGATTATGAGATGTATGTTTAGAGGTTCTCGATGTGTTAGCTCCGAGTGCTCATTATGGCCGTCTAGTTGGGTCGTGACAGTATAATCTTCTTATGAGGGGTAATAATAATATGATGGGAAAGTGTTGTATAATAGTGTGTAAGGGGTTGTGCTGAAGTTGTTGTTATAAATTGATTATGGAAATAAGTTTTGGGATTGTATTGGATACAATTTGAATGAAATATCTTAATCATGGTATTGTTGGAGTTGTTATTTTTGTTTGGGAGTTGATTTGGAATTTGGTGGAAGTAGATGGAATAGGGGAATTGCTGCCCAATTTCCGCTAGTTATTAATTATTCTAGTTTGAACTTATGGTATTTCAAAGAATTGACGTTAGTGTGAATCCTCTTGAATGTGGATTTGTGAACTAGGAAGGAGAAACATTTAGTAGTTGTGGAGACAAAAAGGTATGAAAGGCAAACCCCTTCTTTCTAAAGGCATGATTCCCTTATTGTGAAACCATACATGATATCCATAATGCCCTATTTCCTAGAAACGCTAGAAGCTCATAATTCTCAAGGTTCTCCTGATATTGTTGACAGATATTCTCTATATTAATCATGATAATGATGATGATGTCAATTTTATTTCTAAAGATACCCAAGATTATAGCTCTTAATGTTTTCAGCCTAAAAAAGCAATCAGATAAACAGGTTATCTCTTTATCTCATGCTTCTTTACTCTTGTTTATGTTGTTATTCATGCCTTACATACTCAGACATTATTCATACTGACATTCTTTTTCTTATGGACGTTGCATTCATGCCCGCAGGTACACAGGAAGACGGACCGGATCCTTAGGTTACTTCATCAGCATTTGCTCAGGAGTGCTCCATAAACGTTGAGTAGCTAAGGAGACCGAAAGGTATGTTAAGGCTAGTCCCTTTCTTTCAAAAGGCATGATTCCACATGTTTTCCATAACATCCTTAGTCCCAAAAGCTAGAAGTTCATGATTCTTAAAGCTTCTTATGATACTAAAGATGAGATGTTTTCTATGATGAAAATGATGATGATGATCCTATTTCTAGAAATTTCAAAGCTTATGATTTTGATGCTATTATGAGATTATTGAGCTTATTTCATGATTTTCTCAGTTTTATTCATTATTGTTGATCTCACCTTATAATAATTGTTCCTTCCAGCTGAGATATAGCGATGTTGATTATTACATAATATAATCGGAGGTTACCGACCTTACGTCACTCCGATAAGCTGTAGCTTTTAATTGGGCTCTCATGCATGCTTTGTAATTATGTATGTATTTTGATAACACCGTGCCTACATGGCCAGGCAGTATAACACCGCGCCGCCCTATAGGCGGCCGGGCAAACACACCACTACATTGGGCAGCTTACTCCCTGAACGTAGGAGTCCCGGACATGGGCTAATGATGATAACACCGTGCCTATATTGCGGGGCAGCATGACATCGTATCTATATGGTCGGACAGTTTACTTACATATATATATATATATATATATATATATATATATATATATATATATATATATATATATATATTTATAACGTTGATTTAAAAAGTTAAAGTTGGCATGCATGGTATCCGCCTAAATAGGTAATCAAATATACATGTTATCTCTTTATCTCATGCTTCTTTACTCTTGTTTATGTTATTATTCATACCTTACATACTCAGTACATTATTCATACTGACATCCTTTTGCTGTTGGACGTTGCATTCATGCCCGCAGGTAGACAGACCGGATCCTTAGGTTACTTCATCAGCATTTGCTCAGGAGTGCTCCATTTGTCTTGGAATTACAGTTTAGCCAATATTATTCTTTTGTATACATATGGCCATGACGGGGTCCTGTCCCGTCCTTATGGTGTTTTGTAATCTTTGTAGAGGCTCGTTGACAAATGTTCATAGTTAGATGTTCAGTATACTTATCGGTTCATGTCATTAGATATTATTTTTGGCAACCTTGTAGACTTGTACATATGGCACAGTTGTTGGTGATTATATAGACGATGATGCTTCTGAGTTAGTCATGTGGTCCACCTAGATATAAGTATGAGAAGTATTTTAAATGGTGCTCGGTCGGTTAGCTCCGGGAACCCGACATGGCCTTTCGGTTGGGTCGTGACAAAAGTGATATCAGAGCAGTTTGTCCTAGGGTGTGTCTTTGAGACGTGTCCATTAGAGTCTTATTTATGGGTGTGAAGCGCTCCACACTTATAAACAAGAGGTTGCGGGACATTTAGGAATGATTGACCTTTCTTTCTCTTCTTAGATCGTGCGACAGAGCCATGTTATCAGGATTCTTTTTTTTCCTAATCGTGTGTTACGATTTCAGCAATGCTGGTGAAGAGAAACTACAGCGGCTCAGAAGGGTAAGTCAGTGGTGGGCAGGAGGACTGAGCGGGTGCCACCTACAAATTTAGAGGAGGGCGAGTCCCACAATGAGATTCCATCCGGTCCTCTCATACTCCGCCCGCTCCAGATGAGCATAGAGAAGCCTTAACTTCAGCTCCAGCACCTCCAGTCCCTCTACCGGATGCCTCAGGCGAGGAGATGAGGGAGGCCATTCAGTTGCTGACTCAGTAAGTAGCCGCTCAGGCTCAGCGGCAAGGTATGGGTCATGGTGATAGAGCTGTTAGCGCCAGAGTTCGTCATTTCATTACTTTGGACCCTCCAAAATTCTTTCGGTCAAAACTAGACAAGGACCCGTAGAACTTCATAGATGAGATATCGAGGACATTGCGGGTAATTCATGCTTCTGATGTTGAGTTGGTAAAGCTGGCCTCTTATAGATTGCGGGATGTGACGGTTCATTGGTACAACACCTAGATATCTTCTAGAGGGGTAAATGCACCTCCACCAGTATGGCAAGAGTTTGTGGATGCTTTTCTCTGACACTATCTTCCGCCAGAGGTTCGATGGGCCAGAGCTGATAGATTCCGAAACCTCAGGCAAGGGAATAAGAGTGCCTGAGAAGATAGTCTTCATTTTAAATCCTTGGTTCGGTACGCTCTAGCTATGGTTGCTGATATGGGAGATAGAGTTCACCGGTTCGTGAATGGTTTGGGGCCACACTTGATTGATGACTATTTGACAGCCTCGCTTTAGGAAGGTATGGATATTTCTCGCATTCAGGACCATGCCCATAATCTTGAGGAGCGACAACAGTAGTGGAGGAGTGAGCGTGAGTATGATAGGAGTTATAGTAAGAGGGCTTGATCCTCCGGTTCTATTAGTAACTTTAGAGGGGTTCAGAGGCTGTAGTATTCCAGACGCTCTGGTCATTCAGCAGCTAGTGCACCTCCGCGGTTTGCAGGCAAGAGATTTGACCGACCTATCTATTCCGGACCACGTGAGAGTTTTAGGGCTCCGGGTTCTCAATATAGGGCTGATTCCGGTCAGATGAGACCGCCCTTACCATGGTGCACTCAATGTGGTGGGCTACATTCAAAACAGTGCCGCCTAGGCACAAATACTTGTTATGCCTGCGGTCAGACAAGTCACATGATGCCTAATTGTCTGCGATGGTGGTAGAAGCATAGTTCATCTCATGGGATCAGCAGCCGATTCATAATTATTCATACGCCCTCTGGGGCAGAGTTCATTGATATCGGTGGGCCGAGGTAGAGGTAGAGGTGGAGCATTTAGCTCAAGTGGTCCTTAGAACTGTATCTATGCATTAGTTGGGCGACAGGATCTCGAATCTTCACACGATGTAGTTATATGTATATTATCAGTATCTTCTGATGACGTATATGTATTGATTGATCCAGGGTCTACATTGTCGTATTTTACTCCTTATATTGCCGGTCAGATTGGGGTGAAACCTGAGTCGATTAAACCTTTTGAGGTGTCTACACCCTTTGGTGACCCTGTTATAGCTAGTCGGGTATATAGAAATAGTATGATTATAGTTTGTGATCGACGTATAATGGCAGATTTGATTGAGCTCAATATGGTATATTTTTATGTCATTATGGGCATGGATAGGTTGGCTTCTTGTTATATCAATGTTGATTGTAGAATGAAGATGGTTCGTTTCCAGTTTTTAGGAGAGTCAGTTCTAGAATGGAAGGGTAATACAGCATCTCCGAGAGGTAGGTTTATTTCCTATCTTAAGGAAAGAAAGATGATTGCTAAGGGATGTATTTATCATCTAGTTCGGGTTCAGGATACGGATGTAAAGACACAAACTCTTCAATCTGTTCCGGTAGTGAATGAGTTTCCGGATGTATTCCCGGACGAGCTTCCAGGTCTTGCAACAGAACGGGAGATTGAATTTTCTATCAATGTGTTACCGGATACTAAGGCAATATCTATTCCTCCTTATAGAATGGCTTCTGCAGAATTGAAGGAGTTGAAGGAGCAGTTAAAATAACAACAAAATCATTGCTTTCCTTCAACCATGGCAGGCCGAGAGCAGCCATGGAAGTTTATATTTTTTTTTCTAACTTTGATCTTAAGAAAATGAAATGAAAATGGTTTGTTGTTCATCATTAAACCATATATATGGTTCCCCTTAAATTTCCACGTGTCCCCCCTTAAATTGCCACGTGCCCCTTAAATTAAGTTAATTAATTTTAATAAATCATTAATCCTTACTTAATAATCTAATCACAATTAATTAGTCCCTAATTTCCAATAATATTTCTATACTAAATAAAATTTATAAACAATTTGTATACTAATTAAAAATTGAAAATTAAAGGTTCCTATTTCATGTCCGAAAATTATTCCGTCTTTAACTTGAGTCGATTTGCTTGCGAATCATTTGACGTATAAAAATACGGGGTATAACACTGACCCCAATGTAGCTTCCCACATTAAGAACATCATGGTAGGGGTAGTCTTGCCTGGCTCAAGTCACCCCTATACTTAGAACCCGGAGCTCTGAAACTCTGACCCAGTCTGGAGTGAATAGGTCTATCAAATCTCTGGCCTGCAAATCGTGGAGGCGCACTAGTCAAGGAATGGCTTGAATGCCTAGAATATTGCTGCCTTTTCCGTCCTCTAAACTTACTAGTCAAGCCTGAAGATCTAGCCCTCTTACTATAAGCCCTATCATGCTCGCGCTCACTCCTTTCCTGTTGTTGCCTTTCTTCCAAATTCTGGGCATGGGCCTGAATGCAAAAAATGTCCATACCATCCTAAAGTGACACAGTCTAACACTTATCCATCAAATATGGCCCTAAGGCACTCGCAAACCGATGAACAAGGTCTCCTATATCCGCTACCATGGCCGGAGCATACCTAGCCAAAGAATTGAAACGGAGGCTATACTCTAGGGAACTCATACTTCCTTGTCTAAGATTCAGGAACCTGTCAGCTCTAGCCCGCCGAACATTTGGCGGCAAGTAGTGTCGGAGGAAAGCACCCACAAACTCTTGCCATACCGGTGGAGGTGCATTGACTCCTCTAGAAGACATCCAAACCGTACACCAATGAACCGCAACATCGCGTAATCTATAGGAGGCCAACTCTATGGACTCAACATCTAAAGCATGCATTAACTGAAGTGTTCTCAACATTCCATCAATAAAGCTTTGAGGGTCCTCATCCGGTTTGGACCCAAAGAATTTCGGAGGGTTAAAACTAATAAAATCGCGGGCTCTATTACGAACAACTCTACCACCATGAACCGTACCTTGCCGCTGAGCCTGAGCGGCGACTAGCTGAGTCAGCAAATGGATAGCCTCTTTCATCTCTTGGCTTGAGGCATCCGGTGGAGGAACTGGGGGTGTCGGAGCTGGGACTGAGGCTCCCTAATACTCATTTTAAATAGGCAGTGAGTGAGAGGACCGAGACAGAACCTCATTTTGGGACTCACCCTCCTCTATATCCGTCGGACGGTACTTGCTTGGTTCTCTTACCTACCACTGTCTTTCCCTTTTGTGCTGCTGTAGCTTTTCTCTTTATAGGCATTGCTAAAAACATAACACACAGGTAAAAAAAACAGAAATTCTTATATCATGGCTCTATCGCACGATCTATGAGGAAAAGAAGGTCATTCATTCCTAAATGCCCGCAGCCTCCTGTTTATAAGTGTGGCGTACAGCACACCCATAAACAAGACTCTACTGGACACGACTCGTAGATAAACCCCAGGACGAACTGCTCTGATACCACTTTTGACACGACCTAACCGGAGCGCCATGATGGGCACCCGGAGCTAACCCACTGGACACCCCTCATTGTACCTTCACAATCATAACTACGTGAGCCACATGGCTAATTTGTAATTTATATGCATCAATAATACAGATTCCATCGGACTAAGGCACTTTTATAGCAACATTATTAACTATACCCATGTATATATACAAGCCAACAAGGCTATCAAAATGATATACAAATTATGAGCCGATAAGGTTGAGAGATATCTAGCTATACACATTTGTCTACGAGCCTCTACAAGAGTATATGACACATAGATACGGGACGAGGCCCCGCCATGCCCATATAAATGGACAAAAGATTAGTACCAACAGCTGCAGCTTCGAATCAAATGGAGCTCCTCTAGTCAATCTTTGATGAAGCAGCCTAAGTGTTGAGTCTGTCCCCCTGTCCTCCTGCGGGCATGAACGCAGTATCCATAAACAAAAGGACGTCAGTACAAACAATGTACTAAGTATGTAAGTCATAAGTAGTAACATGATAAAAACATGAAATATAACATATGATAGAAGAGCCATTTATACCTCTTGAGACGTTACATCATACTTACATACCCTTTCTCAAAGGAAGGCCTTCCATACATGTACATATACCTATAGTAATACCACACCCGACCATGTAGGTTCAGTTTCATCCGTACTTGGCCATAACAAGGCCCGGTGTTATCTGTACCCAACTGATCAGTGGTGTGTGCGCAATAGATATCATACCCGGCAATATAGGCTCGGTGTCACAATCATAGCTTTATATTTACATATGAATACACAAGCAAAAGCAACGCATCCTCATCACTATACCTTTCCTTAATGACCAACTATCGTAGGACGAGATCAATGGTATCATAAGAGTATCAAGGACTATGAACTTTAGCACTTCTAGGAAAGGGGTCATCATGGAAGACATTATGGATTTCATGTATAGGTGTACAACAATGGAATCATGCCTTAAGAAAGAAGGGTTAGCCTTACATACCTTTATGTCTTCTTAACTACCTAACGTTCTCCTCCAAAGCCCAAGAAATCTACATTAAAGAGGGTTAATACCAAGGTTAGGTCTCAAAGACGAGTACTCTTAAGTTGAAACTAGTATAATTCATGAGCTAGCGAAAATTAGGCAGCACTTCCCTTATTTCATCTAATTCTACCAAATTCCAACACATCTCTCAATCAACAATGACATTATTAACAATACCATAATTAAGAGACTTCATTCAATCCCTAAAACTGCCTTTCATAATCAACCCATAACAATAACTACAACACAACACCATATGCAGCGTATACAACACTTCCTCTTCCTCATTTTTACCACCCATAATAATATTATACTCATAACATGCCAAAAATTATAACTCCCGTTAATCTATAACTCAAAATATCCTCAAACTCAAACTTGAACTCTCCTTTCATTTTTGTTCCTTCAACCAAATTATATAGCAATCAATCAACCTTAACTATATGTAATAGATGTAAAAACTTACCTCAATCACACAAGAACAATCCTTTGATCATGTTACTCCACAAGAGTGAAACCTCCAACAACAACACCAAAGGAAATCTTGAGCTTCACAAACCTTGAGCTTCTTAGCACCTGAATCTCTAGATCTTCTTGGGTTTGGTATGAATTTGTGTATAAACTTGGAGAGAGGGTTTTGGAGAGCTCTAGGGTCTGGAATGGGGAAATAATGAACCCAAATGAGGAAAAATGAAATATATAAATTCACTTAAAATCCCGTCGGCAATTTGACGGCCACTTTGACGGACCGTCAAACGTACTGCGGTCCGTCAAATAGCCCAACCAAACAGTCCTCACTGTGACTATTTCACGGTGGTGGCTCCACCATTTGACGGGTCATCAAACTCCTTACGGTCCATCAAATGGACCGTTAAACTGCCCCTTCCGGTAACTTGCTTGCTTTGATTCGTTTGACTTCCAATCCTTATGGAACCTTCTTGGCACTTGTGTAACACTTCATTAACCATCTAGGGGGCCCTACAGCTCCCCCTCAAGGCATTACTAATCTTGGTATAACTCAATCGATACGAAATCTTCCCAAAACGTGACTCAAATTCTACTGCCTTCGACGAACTAAATTTCATCAATTCATATGACTCCAAAAATCATAAGGATGCACTTAAAGTTACCATATACTCTCCTTAACCTTATACGGAATTTATTTCAACTTTAGGCTTGCGTTAGTCTACTCATAATGCAAACGACTCGAAATTTCCATGATGTAACATTCACGTGCATAAATCCATGGCTTTAGAACAAGGGGGAGATGATGGTACTCTAGTGTACAAGGAAAAATAATGTGTGGCAGATGTAGATCGATGTAAGCAAAGGATAATGGCAGAGGCGCACAGATTCAAATATTCTACCTACCCAAGCTACACGAAAATGTATCGTAGCAGATTTTATGGCTAAGTGTCCAAATCGTCAACAAGTGAAAGCCGAACACCAGAGGCGTGGTGGGTTGGCTCATAGTATAGAAATTACCATTTAGAAATAGGAGATGATAAACATTGAATCCATAACAGGTTTACCTCGCTCTTTTCAAAAGCATGATTTGATTTGGGTGATTGTGGACAAATGATTCAGCAGAGGATTATGCAAAGTTGTATATTCAGGAATTCATCAGGTTTCATGGGACTCTAGTGTCCATTGTTTCAGATTGAGGTGTCTAGTTGACAAAAAACCTTTGGAAGTCATTTCAGAAAGGATTAGGTAAAAATGTAAGTCTTAATACCACTTTTTTTCCTGAGACAGATTGTCAAGCAGGGCAAACTATCCAGACGCTCGAAGATATATTGAGAGCATGTGTCCTAGATTTCAAAAGTAATTGGGGTGATCATTTTCCTCTCATTGAGTTGGTTTCTAATTATAGATATCATGCCAGTATCAAGATGGCTCTTTTTGAAGCCTTCTATGGGCGAAGTTGTAGATCACCTATTGGTTGGTATGAAGTTAGCAAAATAGAATTTCTAGGGTCAGACTTGGTATATCAGGCTATGAAAAGGGGTGAAATTGATTCAAGAGCACTTAAAAGGGGCTAAGAGTCACCAGAAGTCCTATTCAGATGTGCGGCGCTGTAACGACCGTTCCGGTCGTTATGAAAAATGTAGGGTCAACCCACCAAATAGAACCTTCCCAAGGGTAGTATGAACTAATAGGAACTCAATTTTATAAGTCTAAGAGCTAAAAACTTGACTTGCTTGTGGTTGTTGTGTATTTTATTGAATTCGTCGAGGGGTGATGTAGAAAAATAGAACTCCGTTGGCATTTTTGAGGCCACGAGTGGAATTGTATGACGTTTTTATGTATATGTGCATATGTTGTTTGTGTTCGTGAGGCCTTGGATGAAATGTTAGGTGATGGAGTGGAAAACTGGGCAAAAGTCGAGCTTACTGCTCAAATTAGACCACTGCGGCGGGGCTTGTACCACTACGGTGGTACCGCTATAGCGGTGGTCCCTTTACCACCAGCGGCGGATCAGTATTTCTTCCATTCGCTATAGTGGGCCATGTCCCACTATGGCAGTGTCGCTATAGCGGAGCATTGGCCGCCATAGAGGTGGTTCGATTTTCATTAGTCCGCTATAGCGGGCACTTGGCCGCTATAGCGAGACCACTGCAGTGGTGGTTTGACTGCCGCAGCGGTTGATGGGAGACAGATTGCGTGTTTTAAACACTTAATCTCACATTCTTTATTCATAATACCCCAACATAGTTCCCCACAAGCACCTAGGGTGAAATTCCAACCTAGGGCAAGAAAACTGTTAAGAGGTAAGTCTCATCCATCCCTTTCAATCATTTTGTATCATCTTCATGATTAGCATCCCTTTTATGGGTCTTCCATGGTGAAATTAGTAATAGTAATCCTAGAAAAATTCCCTTTTCTTTCTTTCGTGCTACTTGATTCTAATTGGTATCTGCTGATTCAAATTGGTATCTAACTAGCCTTCACTCTCCCGCAGATGGCGAGAACACGCACGGCAACAGCCAGAGAAAGAGGTGCAGGCCGAGGAGCCGGTAGAGAGGCAGCCCCAGCTGGGGGCGGAGTCCCAGTTGTTGATCCCGTGTCTCCAGTGGTTCCTAATGAGGCCGCGGGAGAGGCAGCCACACCAGTCCAGCCAGCGGTAGTACCAGTCCCATCGGGAGACGCAGCTGCTCCTGGTATACCAAATGCTATGGCGCAGGTGCTACATTGGTCGCATGGGTTAGCACAGGCCAGAGCTATGCTGGCCGTTCTAGCAGGTAGAGGTGCAGGAGTAGCAGCCCCAGGTCTGGATAGAGTTCAGGCTCCGAGGGTTCAGCATGCCGTAGTAGTGGCAGTTCGTTTGGAGGAAGTTCCCGGTTTTGAGGCCTTTCCGAGGCCAGTTGCAGGGCAGGTGATGACTGGCAAAGAGCATGACTTGTTTTGGAGGTTCACTAAAATAAATCCTCTTGTGTTCTATGGTACTAAGTCAGTGGATGCATACGAGTTCATCATAGACTATCACGAGAGGCTCCATAAGTTAGGGGCTGTGGATAAGTACAGTGTAGAGTTTGTGACCTTCTAGTTCTGGTGATGCCAAGCTATGGTAGAGGACATATGTGGAGTGCTGGCTAGCTGGGTCTCCTCCGTTGACTTGGGTTCAGTTCTATTCTTTGTTTTTGGATAAGTACGTTCCGAATACACTCAGGGGACAGAGGAAGGATGAGTTCGCTAACATTGATCAGAGGAACTCGTGTGTTGTTGTGTATGAGTCTTGTTTTCACTCATTGTCCTGTTATGCTCTTCAGTTGCTGGCCACTGAGGGGTAGAGGATCAGGCGTTTCGTGAAGGAGTTGAACAGTAGACTTTAGCTATCAGCTCTTCAGCTTGTAGCCACTGGGCTTCATTCCAGGAGGTAATGGAGCATGTCTGTGTTGTTGAGGGCATTATGCATGAAAGTCATGTGAAGCAAGTAGAAAGAAGGCCCGAAGGGGTGGGGTATTTATCAACTCCTTCTCGAGGAGACAGAGTTCGTAGATATATTCAAGGCATCCGGTTCAGTCCGCGATGCAGATGTCAGTTGGGGACCCATGAAGGGAAAATTATCGTGCTTTCAGTCAGCATGGAGGCTACACTACTTCATCAGCCTCTGTTTAGTGACCTACCCTGGACCGTGTATGTTATGAGTGTTGTGAGATAGGGCACATTAAGAGGTATTTCCCTAGACTCAGGCAAAGTGGTCAGGAGACTCAGTATAAGGCTCTTCGAGCTCCGTTTGCACCAGATAGAGGGGGCTAGGATCGCGCACCGGCGGGGCGAAGGGGCCATACTGTGGGTAGGGGTGGTGCCTAGCCTAACCGAGGCGGTCCTCAGGCAGGTAGAGGTGGACAGCAGCCAGGAAGGGGTGGGGCTCAGACTGGTCATGGTAATTATGGTGGTTCACAGGCTACAGGAGGGCACGGTCATTTGTACGCTTTCCCAGGTAGACCCGAGGCTAAGGCCTCCGATGTTGTTATCACAGGTACTATATCAGTTTATGACCAGATGGCTTCTATTTTATTTGATCCGGGTTCTACTTTTTCTTTTGTGTCGACATATTTTGCTGTGGGTTTTGATATCGTGTGTGATACTCTTGATGTCCCTATTTATATATCTACTTCGGTTGGGGATTTGATAGTGCTAGATAGAGTCTTCCCTTCTTGTGCAATAACTTTTATGGGGTATAATCCTTGGGCAGATTTGGTGATCCTAGCTATGGTAGATTTCCATGTCATTTTAGGCAAGAGTTGGTTGTCCCCGAATTATGCTGTATTAGATTGCCATTCTAAGACTGTTACCTTAGCTATGCCTGGGGCACCTATACTTGAGTGGAAAGGTAACCTAAGTCCCCTCCCTAAGAAAGTCATATCCTTTGTTTGCGCTACGAAGCTAGTGGAGAAGGGTTGTCTAGCTTACTTGTCAAATATTCGTGAGACTAGTACAGATATTCCATCTATTGATTCGATTCAGTTGTACACGAGTTTACGGATGTGTTCCCTACAGACTTGCCTGGTATGACACCTGATCGTGACGTTAATTTTAGGATTGATTTAGACGTCCTATCTCCATCCCACCTTATAGATTGGCACCAGTAGAACTTAGGGAATTGAAAGAGAAGTTTCAAGATCTTTTGAGTAAAGGATTTATTCGCTCGAGTGCCTCTCCTCGGGGTGCTCTTATGTTTTTTGTTAAGAAGAAGGACGGGTCTATGCGTATGTGTATTGGTTACCGTTAGTTGAACAAGGTAACTATCCGGAATTAATATCCCATTCCTCGTATTGATGACTTGTTTGATCAGTTATAGGGAGCTTCTGTGTTCTCTAAAAAATTGATATAAGGTTAGGGTATTACTAGTTGAAGATTCGGGCAGAGGATGTTCCTAAGATAGCTTTTTGGATAAGTATGGACACTATGAGTTCTTGGTTATGTCTTTCGGGCTTACTAATGCCCCAGCTGCGTTTAAGGATTTGATGAACCGCGTGTTTAAGCCCTTTCTAGACTCTTTTGCAATAGTGTTCATTGATGATATCCTGGTGTACTCTAAAAGTAAGGAGAAGCATGAGAAAAACTTGAAGATTTCTCTTAGGGTATTGCGGGACAAGGAGCTTTATGCTAAATTCTCCTAGTTTGAATTCTTGTTGTCTTCTGTGTCCTTTTTGGGGCATGTTGTTTCGAAAGAGGGTATTATGGTGGATCCTCAGAAAATTCAGGCAGTCAGGGAATGGACTAGGCCCATATTAGTGGCCGAGATCCATATTTTCTTTGGTCTGGCTAGCTACTATAATCGGTTTGTGATAGGGCTTGCCTCTATTGCTTCTCATTTGACTCGCTTGACTCAGAAAAAGGTACCATTTCAGTGATCCGACGAGTCTGAGGAGAGCTTTCAAAAGTTCAAGACATTGTTGACTACAGCACCGTTTCAAGCATTACCCGTGGAGGGCAGGGATTTTGTTATTTATTGTGATGCTTCACATTCTGGTTTGGGTGCTATTTTGATGCAGGAAAAGAAGGTGATTTCTTATGCTTCTCGGCAATTGAAGGTGCATGAGAAGAACTATTCTACTCATGACTTAGAGCTGGCGGCGGTGGTATTTGCGTTGAAAATCTGGAGGCACTACTTGTATGGTGTCAACTATGAGGTGTATACTGACCACCACAGCTTGTAGCATGTGTTCACTCAGAGGGATCTGAACTCTAGGCAGCGGAGATAGATGGAACTATTGAAAGATTATGATATCACCATTCTGTATCATCCTGGTAAGGCAAATGTAGTGGCTGATGCTTTGAGCAGGAAGTCGGCTAGTATGGGAAGTCTGGCTCGTCTGATTTCTTCGGAGCGTCCATTGGCTAGAGAGGTTCAGACTCTGGCTAACAGTTTCATCACGCTAGATATTTCTAGCACAGGTAGGGTGCTGGCTTGTGTTAAGGCTTGGTTATCATTTTTAGAGCAGATTAAGGCTAAGTAGTTTGAGGATGCTAAATTGTGTAAAATACATGACAATGTGTTGCGTGGGGAGGCCAAGTAGGCCTTGATCGATGAGAAGGGTGTGTTGTGAGTTAAAGGGCAAGTATGTGTGCCACGTGTGGGTGATTTGATCAAAACCATTCTGGCAGAGGCTCATAGTTCGAGGTATTCTATTCATCCTGGCAAGACTAAGATGTATCGAGACCTGAGGCAGCACTACTGATGGACTAGGATGAAACGTGATATAGTGGAGTTTGTTACTCAGTGTCTGACCTGTCAGTAGGTGAAGTATGAACATCAGAAACCTGGAGGTACACTTCAGAGGATGCCCATTCCTGACTGAAAGTGGGAAAGGATAGCCATGGACTTCGTAGTTGGTCTTCTGAAGACGTTGGGAAAGTTTGACTCTATTTGGGTCATTGTTGATAGGTTGACTAAGTCTACCCATTTTATTTCGGTAATGATAACTTATGATGCGGAGAAATTGGCTAAAATCTACATTCGTGAGGTGGTTAGGCTTCATGGGGTTCCTATCTCCATTGTGTCCGACAGGGGCACAACATTCATACCCATATTTTAGGAGTGTCTGCATGAGGAGTTGGGTACAAGGTTGGATCTTAGTACAACGTTCCACCCACAGTCTGATGGGCAATCTGAGCAGACTATTCAAATTCTTGAAGATATGCTTCGTGCGTGTGTGATAGACTTTGGTGAGCTTTGGGACCAGTTCTTACCTTTGGCTGAATTTGCATATAACAATCACTACCACTCGAGTATCGATATATCTCTGTTTGAGGTGCTGTATTCGAAGAGGTGTAGGTCTCCGATTGGGTGGTTTGATATGTTTGAGGTGAGACCTTGGGGAACTGATCTTCTGAGGGAGTCCCTAGAGAAGGTAAAGGTGATCCAAGCTAAGCTTCTAGCAGCCCAGAGTAGGCAGAAGGAGGGAACACACCGTAAGGTCAGAGATGTTGAGTTTGGAGAAAGAGAGCAAGTGTTACTGAAAGTCTCACCCATGAAGAGTATGATGATGTTCGGGAAAAAGGGAAAACATAGTCCGAGGTACATTGGGTCGTTTGAGATCCTCAGGCGTGTGGGAGAGGTGGCTTATATGTTGGCTTTGCCTCCGGTTCTATCAGGCGTTCATCCGGTGTTCCATGTTTCGATGTTGAAGAGGTACCACAGAGATGGTTCGTACATAATCCATTGGGATTCAGTTTTGTTAGATGAGAATTTGACACATGAAGAAGAGCCCGTTGCCATCTTAGATAGGGATATTCGCATGTTGATCTCCAAGGAAATAGCCTCCGTAAAAGTTCAGAAGAAGAATCATCCGGTAGAGGAAGCTACTTAGGACATAGAATCTGACATGCGTAGCAAGTATCCTCAGCTTTTCGCCCAGTTAGGTAATTTCTCCTAGTTTACTCATCTTTGTCCTTTTGGGGACGAACGGTGTTTTAATTGGTATCTGATGTAACGACCCTTCCGATCTTTATGGATAATGTAGGGTCAACCCACCAAATAAAACCTTTCCAAGGGTAGTACGAGCTAATAGAAACTTCATTTTATAAGTCTAAGAGCTGAAAACTTGACTTGTTTGTGGTTGTTGTGTAATTTATTGAATCCATCAGGGGGTGACGTAGAAAATTAGAACTCTGTTGGGATTTCTGAGGCCACGAGTGGAATCGTATGACGTTTTTATGTATATGTGCATGTGTTATTTGTGTTTGTGAGGCCTCGGATGAAATGTTAGGTGATGGAGTGGAAAACTGGGCAAAAGTCGAGTTTACTGCCCAAATTGGACAGCCGTGGCTGGGCTTGTACCTCTACAACGGTACCGCTATAGCGGAGATCCCTTCGCCGCTAGCGGTCTGTCAGTATTTCTTGCATCCGCTGTGGCGGGCCATGTCCCACTATGGCGGTGTCGCTATAGCGGAGCATTGGCCGCCATAGCGGTGGTCAGGTTTTCATTGGTCCGCTATAGCGGGCACTTGGCCGCTATAGTGAGACACCTGCAGCAGTGGTTTGACAGCCGCAGCACGAGAGGCAGATTTCGTGTTTTAAACGCTCAATCTCACATTCTTTATTCATAATACCCCAACACAGTTCCCCACAAGCACCTAGGGTGAAATTCCAAGTTAGGGCAAGAAAACTCTTGAGAGGTAAGACTCATCCATCCCTTTCAATCATTTTGTATCATCTTCATGATTATCATCCCTTTTATAGGTCTTCCATGGTGAAATTAGTAATAGTAACCCTAGGAATTAATAAACCTTCTACACTTGATGGGTTATGGTGGTTATCACTTATTTATCATCTAATGTCTTGGGTTAACTCCTCTTAATCATGAATTGGACCTTTAGAGCCATAAACTAAGTGAATTGAGACCTACGGTTCCATAAAAATGGTAGCTTGACCATGAAAACTGCTTGTACCTGGAATGTTGATGCAATATTGTTATAAATTAATGATTAGTGATTACTAAGGCCCTTGCTAGGTTTTTTTACACCCAAAAAATTATTCACCCATTGGCATGGGGTAAAAGGGAAGGGTAATCATAAATTTGGTATTTGTTACTCATTGAGCCTACTATTTCTAGACTTTGAGCGTTCCGAGGCTTTATGGAAGGGAAAAGCTATAGCAGAGTGACTTGCGTTGTCCCAGCTCTACGTTTGATGTAGGTTACGGTCTACTTGAGTTAGACTTCGATTAGTAAATTGTATGTGTTGTGAATTCATTAGGAGAAAGCGTGTCTAGTCTTCATGCATGATATTGTGAGGTTGAACTCCTATGTGAAATTGATTGAGTGACTGTGTAGGCTTCGTGCCACTATTCATGTGTATTGAATCTACAGTCGATGTATTTTTGATGAGACGCTAATATGATTTTCTCGGTGATATTGTGATACGAAATGATGATGTGAGGATTGATAATAAGATAGCAGGAAATACCATTACGTACAGATATATGGAAAGGCATATGTGTGACCTACATTATAGGCTCTGGTCCGAGGTTCGTTCTGGAAACGAGGGATATATTGATATGGCCCGCGTCTGAGGTTTTTTTTTTAGCAGAGGTTTATGCTCGGGTCCGATGAGTATCCGTAACGAGTGGTACATGAACACCATGGGTCCCCTGCAGGTCATGACTACTAAGCAATGACATTAGTTAGCATGTGTGTACAAAGATTACGGTAGTCGTGGTAGACTATTTCCCGTGCTATGGTTTTCTATTGACTGAGTTCTTGATATTTTGGGTGACTTGATTGGTACTTGTCCTCGGTTTACTGTCATGATTGATTTATTTCATGTCTGTTGGCTACCTTATTTATTCTATTGATTTTAAGAGATATGCATGATACTAATCTTAGTCGGCCTATGATATCTACCAGTACATAGTGTTAATACTGATACTACCTTGCTGTATTCTTTTGAGTGCAGATTGTGATACAGAGACTGCTACCCGCCCTCACATATAGCATTGAGGACGTTGCTGAGAGAATTAGGGTGAGCTTCTATCCATGCCAGGCCGCCCAAAGATCTTCCTCTTATGATCTCTATTTCCTATTCTGGACATTATCGTTATTTATTAGACAGATTTCACTCCTTAGACATGTTTTAGTTTAGAGTCCTCGTAGATGACTTTCTAATTTTGGGGATTTTGTAATAGATAGAACTTCCGCATTTACTTCAGTATTTTTATGGCATGACTTATTTTGATCTTCTTATGCTTGAATGAGTAATAACTGATTAATTTGGTTAATATAAAAACAGACTTGAAGGATTAGATTACTTGTGTGTTGGTTCGCCCACTAAGAGTTAGTGTGGGTGCCAGTCATGGCAGGTTGGGTCCTAACAGGCGCAGAGATTTAGAACTTCATGATGACGATTGAGTGTTTCTTAAAAGTTTTTCCTATGAAAGGCATCATGTGATTTGAGAAGAAAGGGAAACTCGGCCCCAGATATATTAGACCATAAAGGATTCTACGAAGGACTAGTCAAGTGGCTTACAAGCTAAAAATTTCACCAAAATTGGTCGCCGCACACTCAATGTCACGTTATATCACTCATTTCAGTTCAGTACTCAGATATTCATGTCAGTTCAATACTCAGATATTCATGCCATCTTTTATTCAAACTTTAAAGCTATAATCTCCATGTCTTTCAGTATTCAGTTAGTCCAGTATTCAGTCAGCTTAGTATTCATTCAGATCAGTAATCATTCAATTCAGTACCTATTCATTTCAATATCACAACAGTTCAGTAACCATGTGATCTTTCAGTTAAGTACGTATGTGTTCATGCCAGTTCAATGATCATGTGTCTCAGTAGTCAGTTTCAGGCATCTTAGTTACAGAGTAAACTCTGTCGAATGGTCCATAGAGACCCAGAATTAGTCACGGTATAACCAAGACCATCATTCACGGATGAATGATCCCAAGGGGGAGATAATGTTACACCCTATATCTTAGAACCATGGTTGGACTCATATCATTAGAGTTTTAGCGGAAATTTTGAAGGTTTGATCGTTTTACTAAATGGTTGACATGCCTACTTCAGGCACCCGTAACCCTTTGATTAGTTAAGAATTGGGAAAACGTTCATTAATGAAAGTTATAGTACGTAGAAATACCTTTCCATCCATATGAAGGTTAGGCCAAATGGAGATCGGACCAAGAATTTTTTAATGTCGCAAAAATCGCTCAGAGAAGCCAGACATCCGCGTTGGCCACGCGAAGCGGGAAGGGCACTTTCTCATTTGCCTCGTGTCGTGGGCCCGGAGTGAAAAATTTGTCCTCAGACCGAGGTCTGTATGACAACTCCGCATTGGGCATTCGACACATGTTTGACTCGCCTGGGTCTGATTTTCTGGTAAGATTTTGATTTTCGTATATTTAAGTGTATTTGTTACACCTCGTAGTTTTTGCACGTTTAGGTTCGCTAGGTGTTAGTTGCTTAATAGTGGACACTGGAGTTATTGTCGAAGATATATGAGATTAGATATGCTTATCTTCTAGTTCTGAGGGTTTAAGCTCATACAATAGGTCACAGAAGGATTGGAGAACAAGCGAGTCAAGGAGAGTAAGTTTTTGAATCTTTGGGAAAAAGATGGGTAAGATTTGGTACGATAATTTTGGTCTAACTTGGAGAAATAAATTATTTTAGTATTGTAGGAGTTTTGGAGTGAAACAAAAGCCTAAATTGAAGTTCAGGAAGTCTACTTTCCAACGCAACAAACCGCGCAACGATCCGACATCGGAATCAAGCGTTATGGGAATTTTAAGATGCACTGCCGGGGTAGAAATTAACTATGCGGGAACGCGCCTAGGGGTGGCGCAAACGCGCAGAGGACCGAGGGTCAACTCAGCGCGAACGCGCCCCAAGGTGGTGTGAACGCGCTGAGCAATTTCTAGGTCGGTGCAACCCGACTCTAGAACTTAATAAAAGGGGGCTTAACCTCTCATTTTCATCCAAAACACCTCTTCAAACACCCCCAAACATTCTGGAAATTTCCCCCAACTTCCATTCATCAATTTTAGCCCAAATCAAGTATAATCTTTGAATTTTGGTTCGGACAGCGTATAGTTGCGATAATAATATCGTATTAGGGCGAATCTTGGCTGGAATTCAATGTAAAAATTGAAGATATTGCGGTTCTAGTGGAAGTAAGGTATGAATCTTTTATTGATATTGACTTAGGCTTGTTTACTAATGTAAAGCTATTAAATAATCGTATAACGAAATTGTTGGTTGAGAAATTGGATAAACATCGTGTGAGATGTTTTATGGAATATTTTGGTATGGATGATAATGTTGTTGACGTTAGAGTTGTTGTTGTTATGTTGGTTGGAGGTATTGTGATTTTGGGTTATTGATAAATAGGGAGATGTTGCCCGAATTTTGGCAGACTCTAAAGGAGTTTAATTTAAAGACTTGAGATAGGCATATGACGATAAGTCTAACAGTAGTATGTTTTCTCTTAAATGTAGATTTACGAGCTCGGGAGAATAAGCATTAAGTTAAGTAGTAGGAGATCAATGAGGTATGTTAAGGCTAGTCCCTTTCTTTCCAAAGGCATGATTCCTTTCTTATGAACCTATACATGCTTTCCATAATGTTCTTATTTCTAAAAGCTAGAAATTCATGATTCTTAGAGTTTGTACGATGCTAAAGATGAGTATGTTTTATGATGACATTGATGATGATGATGATCCTATTTCTAGAAGTTTCAAAGTTTATGGTTCTAATGCTATCAAGAGATTATTGAGTATATTTTATGAACTTCTTGATCTTATTCGTTGTTGATCTCACATTATGTGAATTGTTCCTTCAAGGTGAGATATAACGATGATGATTGTTCTATAAGATCATCGGAAGTTACCGAACTTACATCACTCCGATAGAGGGTAGCTTTTGATTGTGCTCTCATGCATGCTTATGTTTATGTATGATTACACTGTGCCGATTTGGCCAGGCAGACACCACTTCGGTGGGCGACTTATGGATATGATAATAACACCGTGCCTATATGGCCGGGCAGTCAGCACTAGTGGGAAAATGCATCTCTCCCAGTATGGCAGGAGTTCGTGGATGCCTTCCTCCGACATTATCCGCCACCGGAAGTTCGATGGACCCGAGTCGATTAGTTCTTGAATCTCAGGCAGGGGAATATGAGGCTCGAGAATACAGTCTCCGCTTTGGCTAGGTATGCCCCAGCCATGGTAGCAGACATGGGGGACCGTGTACATCGGTTCGTGAGTTGTTTGGGACCATATTTGATTAAGGAGTGCATGACAGCCTCGCTCCAGGACGGGATGGATATTTCTCGTATTCAGGCCCATGGTCAGAATTTGGAGGAACAGCAGCAGCCGCAAAGGGGCGAGCGTGATTCTGATAGAAGGTACAGCAAGAGGGCCAGATCTTCCGGTGCCGCTAACGAGTTCAGACGGAGTCAAAGACTGCAATATTCTAGTTATACAGGCCAATCAGCGGCCAGTGCACCTTGTCGGTTCGCGGGCAAAAGATTTGATCGCCCTATTTATTCTAGACCGGGCCAGAGCTTTAGAGTTTCGAGTTCCCAGCACAGAGGCGATCCCAGTCAGAGGAGACCACCCGTACCATGGTGTCCTCAGTGTGGTAAATTACACTCAAGACAGTGTCACCTGGTTTAAGATGTTTGTTATGCCTACGGTTAGCCAGGGCACATGATGCGTGATTGTCCATCGGTGCCTGGCAAAGGTAGGATCCAGCCTACAGGATCATTGGCGCCAACTTGCAAATGGTAAGTGATTAATAGGGATTTCATTACAGGCTTGCCTCATTACGGCGTAAGTATGACTCTATATGGGTAATATTGGATAGACTCACAAAATCTGCTCATTTCCTACCAGTCAGAACTACGTACTCAGCAAAAGATTATGGAAAGTTGTATATTAAGAAAATAGTTCGACTTCATGGTGTTCCAGTATCCATTATCACTGATAGAGGAGCACAATTTACTGCTAATTTTTGGAAGTCTTTTCAAGAAGGCCTGGGAACTCAGGTAAGACTTAGCACAGCATTTCATCCACAGACTGATGGGCAAGCTGAGCGCACTATTCAGACCCTTGAAGATATGTTAAGGGCATGTGTGCTAGATTTTGGAAGAAGTTGGGATGATCACATGCCGCTTGTTGAATTTGCGTACAATAATAGTCTCCACTCTAGTATTCAAATGGCCCCGTATGAAGCTCTATACGGAGGAAATGTAGATCACTAATTGGATGGTTTAAAGTAGGGAAAACAAAGCCAGTGGGCCCAGACTTGATCCAGCAAGCGGTGGAGAAGATCAAGCTTATTCAAGATCAGTTATTAATAGCCCAAAGTCGTCAAAAATCCTATGGTGACAATCATTGAAAAAACTTGGAATTTAAAGTTAATGATTGGATATTCTTGAAAGTGTCGCCGATGAAAGGTGTAATGAAATTTGGCAAGTAGGGCAAGCTTAGTCCCCGATATATCGAGCCTTACAAGATTGTGCACATGGTAGGCCAAGTGGCTTATAAGTTAGATCTGCCTTCGGACTTGGAGTAAATTCACCTAGTGTTTCATGTGTCAATGCTTCGGAAGTGCGTGGGCGATCCTTCTACAATTGTGCCTATAGATGATGTCCAAGTTACTGAGAAATTATCCTATGAAGAGGTATCCATTGTCATTCTAGATAGGAAAGTTTGAAGACTTAGAACCAAAGACGTAGCTTCAGTTAAAGTCTTGCGGAGAAACAATAACAAATAGGAAATGACTTGGGAAGCAGAGGAGGATATGAAGTCCAAGTACCCGCATCTATTTCCACCCCCAAAAGAGCTCCAAACAGGGACACCAGCCTCCTTAGGTATGTAACGCTTCTTTGAAGGATTTCTTGGTCGTGCGTGGCCAGTATAAATATTGATGTTGTAGCCCTGTGAGGCATTGTATCTTTTAGGTTGTTGTGATAGGAAGGTAGTGGTACAATTACAGGGGAAACTCTGGCAAAATTTTCGTAGAAATTCCTAACAATTTAACATTCGAGGAGGAAAGTTTTTAAGGGGGGAGAAATGTTACACCTCATAGTTTTTGTAGGTTGAGGTTCGCTAGGTGTTAGTTGCTTAATTGTGGACACTGGAGTTTTGTCGAAGATATATGAGATTAGATGTTCTTATCTTCTGGTTATGAGGGTTTAAGCTCATACAATAGGTCATGGAAAGATTGGAGAACAAGTGAGTCAAGGAGAGTAAGTTTTTGGAACTTTGGGAAAAATTTGGGTAAGATTTGGTACGATAATTTTGGTCTAACTTGGAGAAAGAAAATCTTTTAGTATACTAGGAGTTTTGGAGTGAACCAAAAGCCTAAATTGAAGTTTAGGAAGTCTAGTTTCCAATGCAACAAACTGCGCATCGATCTGATATTGGAATCAAGCATTATGGGAATTTTAAGATGGACTATCAGGGTGAAAATTAACTCTGCGCGAACGTTCCTGGAGGTGGCGCGAACGCTCAAAGGACAAAGGGTCAACTCAGCGCAAACGCACCCCAAGGTGGTGCGAACGCGTTGAGTGATTTCTAGGTCGGTGCAACCCGACTCTAGAACTTAATAAAAGGGGGCTTACCCCCTCATTTTCATCCAAAACACCTCTCTAAACAACACAAACATTCTGGAAATTTCCCCCAACTTCCATTCATCAAATTTCAGCCCAAATCAAGTATAATCTCCGGATTTTGATCCGGACAGCGTATAGTTGCGATTATAATATCATATTATGGCGAATCTTGGCTGGAATTCTAGGTAAAAATTGAAGATATTGCGGTTCTAGCGGAAGTAAGGTATGAATCTCTTCTTATTGATATCTATTTACGCTTATTTACGAAGGTAGAGCTATTAAATGATCGTATAACGAAATTGTTGTTTGAGAAATTGGATAAACATCGTGTGAGATGTTTCATGGAATATTTTGGTATGGATGATGATGTTGTTGACGTTAGAGTTGTTGTTGTTATATTGGTTGTTGGTATTGTGATTTCGGGCTATTGATATAAACAGGGTAGATGCTGCCCGAATTTTGGCAGACTCTAAAGCAGTTTAATTTAAAGACTTGAGATAGGCATATGATGATAAGTCTAATGATGTTTTCTCTTGAATGTAGATTTACGAGCTCGGGAGAATAAGCATTAAGTTAAGTAGTAGGAGATCAATCAGGTATGTTAAGGCTAGTCCATTGCTTTCCAAAGGCATGATTCCTTTCTTATGAACCTATACATGCTTTCCATAATGTTCTTATTTCAAAAATCTAGAGATTCATGATTCTTAGAGTTTGTATGATGCTAAAGATGAGTATGTTTGTTATACCCCGTATTTTTGTACGTCGAATTATTCACAAGCTAATCGACCTAAGTTAAGGACGAGATTATTAGAAGACGGTGAATTTAGATGTCAAATCAAGAACTCTTTCGGAGTTATACCGGTTGATAATAGACAGATCACAGAGCGGCTATGTGAAGTTATAAAATGAGAGAAGTTCTAGCGCTACTTGATAGCCAACTCTAAAGATTGAGATCAATAGCTAGAAGCAAAGTGACAGTTAAAATCTTTTAAAAAAGACAGTCGAGAAGTGACACATGATGCGGAAGATTCTAGAATATGGACTGTAACACGAAGCAATGTAAGGTTATTGAAGCAAAATAATGTTACACCAAGGGAAATTTCATCTTATTGGTAGAGTTTACGAAAGGTCTACAGGTTACCAGAGGCATGAAATACTCTAGGTATTGTAAAGTCTAATAAATAGACGAGGGACGTCTACGCGTGAGAGGTAAGATGAAGTGAACGATACGTCTTAAAGGAGTAACTATAGAAGAAGAAAGAGTCGAGTTTAGACTAAGTGCACCATGCATACATGTCCGAATCAATTAGTGACAGTACAATTGAACAATAAGCAGACAAGAGAAAGAGTAACACTTCAGTACAAGAGCTCGCAATTCAACTGAGAACCGACTGCGAAATAAAGAGGAGAGTAAAGACAACGACGTGGAATAATTACCTCGAGAAGCAACAGAGGGAGGAAATAGTACGGGAATGGTTACATAGAGATTTGAAATGCATTATAATAGATTGAAGGAAATAGACCAACGAAAGAGTCATGTGAAGAGTATAATTCAGTAAAGGAATGTTTAAGGAAGTATTGGGAGTGCAGGATTAGTTTAACATTCGAGGACGAATGTTCCAAAGGGGAGAAGGATGTTATACCCTGTATTTTTGTACGTCGAATTATTTGCAACCTAATCGACATAAGTTAAGGACGAGATTATTTTGGGATATGAGACAAGGGCTTTTAATCCCCGATTTTTAATGAGTGCACGATTGCTTGTAAATTTAATTGGTGTGGAAATATTAGTGGAGATTAAGGATTAATTAACCATGATTATATTATTAAGTGGGGATTAAGGATTAATTAAGCTAATTAGACCACTAAGTGGGCCCCACAACACATGGCGGAATTTGATTGGTTGTTAAATAATTGGGACACATGTCAAAAGGGTGGACACGTGTCCCATGGAGGGGATGCCTATATAAGGCATTATGATGACTCATAAATCACCTTGCCATTTACAATTCATTCCAACTTTAACTTGAATTAGAGATAAACAAAGTTGATAAAGAAGAGAGCTTCCATGCCATGGCAACTCACGGCCATGGCAGATTTGGAGCAGCTCACGGCCAGCTGCTATGGTAGAAGAAAAATTGTAATCTCCTAAGGTGTTTTACATGTCAAGAAGGCAGCAACCTAAGGGTGTCGAAGTGCGGGAGATGAAGTGGTGCGAATTGAGCAAGTTATTATAGGATCTGTCCTAATTAATTCAAGGTAAGATTTCTTCATCTTGAAATGTAGTTGGAATTAAAGATGATGTAATGAAGAGACTAATTTGTATTATATGGAATGGGATGTCGAAAATTTTATATGTTAACGTTAAAGTTTTGTTTGGACCGTGTTGGTGTTGTTTCAATTTAGCAATGGTGGATTAAATTTGATTAATGTTGTCGTGATTGTTGTATGGTAATTGAGGGTGATTTGTTCATGATCGAAGGGTTGGAAATATGGTGATAGATATGTATAGGTGTTGTTGTCCATGACAAAATTATACTCTTCCTCGTGTGTTTGTAGTTTGGCGAAGTAAATGTCGAAAATTTCATTTTTAATGTTGTAGTATCGGTGGGCTGTTTCGAGCCGTTATTGAAAGGATATCGAAGTAATTTTCTAGTACATGGATGATAGTTGATGTTTTTGTTGTGTTGCTATTAATGTGGCTCGTAAGTTTGGAAGAAAACAAGTGCATAAGGTGTCGTATACGAAGCGTATAATGGTCTGCCTATTGTATAATCTTAGATGTCAATGATGTGAGTTGAAAAAGAATTAAAAGAGGTTATTAGGTTGTTGTTGTTGTTGTTGGTATTGCTGTGCTAATCGGAGATTAATTGGATGTTCGGGCTAGGCAATATATATAGAGGAAATGATGCCCGATTTCCGTTAAGTTCTTAGCTAACCAGAATCCTAATCAAGAAAGTATGAACTAAAGAATGATTCCCATAAGTGAATGGTTGTGGATTTATAAGCTAGAAAGTATAGTTTTCTAGCGGTAGCGTTAGTTTTATATTAAATAGGCTAAAGAGGCGACGAAGTGAACGTGGTTACGGTTAACCCATAACAGGTATGTAAAGCTAACCCTTCCTTCTTTTTGGCGTGATCTTTATAAAAGAAACAGACGACGTGTATATGATTCCAAAGAAGTTCCCATTCTTGATAAGTGTTTCCATAAGCTATTTCATATGATTTTGATAAGTGTTTATGATTTCTGATGTTCCTTTTGATATAATCCATAGTGACATTCGAAGGGTACTTGATATGATTATTGTCTTGATTATCAAATGATGGTTCATCTTGATTATTCTATTGAGTCTCAGATATGACTTAGTTTGCATATGGTTTCTCACTACTCTGCTCGTACATGCCTCAATATGTCTTTCACCGAGTCCCGGGCCGGGTATGTTATCGTGCACAGTTTCACTGCATTGTTCACCGAGTCCCTCACTAGAGGGCCGGGTACGGTATATATATATATGGGATGATATGATGATATGATGATATTTTTATGGCGGCCAAGATGGTATATGATGACTTTATCACC
The DNA here is from genome assembly GCF_019175385.1 of Lycium barbarum. Classification (NCBI taxonomy): domain Eukaryota; kingdom Viridiplantae; phylum Streptophyta; class Magnoliopsida; order Solanales; family Solanaceae; genus Lycium; species Lycium barbarum. The sequence goes on from NC_083345.1 coordinate 69,303,551, forward strand.
GAGTCCCATAATGGGCCGGGTATGATATATGATATTGACATGCATGATTTATGTTTCAAAATGCAAGTGTATTGATATTTTAAAAGGCATACTTGTTCTGCTAATCTCTATTTCAGTTATGATCCTCTTTATTGTATTTCATGCTTTATATACTCAGTACATATTTCGTACTGACCCCCTTTCTTCGGGGGGCTGCGTTTCATGCCCGCAGGTACAGATAGTCGGTTTGGTGACCCTTCAGCATAGGACTTCCACTCAGCTGTCTTGGAGAGCTCTGTTGTTCCGGAGCCTAGACTTTTGGTACAGATCTTATGATGTACGTATATGTTTACCCAGGGGTACGGCAGGGCCCTATCACGTCATATTTCGCTATCGATACTCTTAGAGGTCTGTAGACATATGTGTGGGTTGTGTATAAGTTTGTTCAGCTGTGTCTATACGATGTGCTATGGATATGTTCGTATATAGTGCCAGGCTTGTTGGCTTGCACATGATATTGATATGTAGTGGCAGCCTTGTCAGCTTGCGTATCCTTTTATGATTTGATAAGTTGTGACTCCTTAGGAGACAGTTATCTGGACATATATATATATGATGACGTTATGAACCTTCGGAGTTCTTTTGCAAGTTTCCATATTGTTCATAGTTTCAGTTTGGCTATATCTAACAGATACGTATGTGAGTGACTAGCTCGGGCACTAGTCATGGCCCACGGGGTTGGGTCGTGACAAAAGTGGTATCAGAGCAGTTCATCCTCGGAGTGTCTACAGACCGTGTCTAGTAGAGTCTTGTTTATCGGTGTGTTGTGCACCACTTCTATAAACAGGAAGCTACAGGACATTTAGGATGTTTCCTTTCCTTCTTATTCTAGATCGTGCGATAGAGCCAAGAGATAGGAAATGATATCCCTTATATACTAACCCTTGATTTCAGCGGAAGAACGGCATCGACAGAAGAAAGTGACTGATGATATTGGAAGTCACAAAGTGCACAGGTAAGCAACGGTGCGAAAGATGCATGTTGGATAACGTAAGAATATTGATGTATGATTGAAATGTAAAGTTGAAGAATGAAAGGGAAGGTAGATATGAAGGTATAACAGGACAGATCATTAAAGGATCAGGTATGTCCCGGGGAGTGATATGTGAGGTAAGTCTCGACATCTTTATACTTTTACTTGAAATTGGGAGCCCTGTGTGGCTATGATAATATGGTATATATGTATATATGTTGGCCCTGTGAGGCATTGTTGGTATTTCCTGCGTGCAGGTTTTGGGATAGTAAGAAATATAAAGGAAACTCTGCCAAAATTTTGCTAGAAATAAAAAGAAAATGAGATATAGATTTATAATATTCTTGAAGGGTCGCAACAGTAATGATAGGAGTCGACTAAGTGGTGAGTGTAGCTGACTTCGAGAAATAAGGTTAACTATTGAGTTGATAGTAATAGTAATTATGAGGTCGACATCGATAGGGTAAATTTATCATGTTGGATCAAAGCTGTAAGAGATGCCCTCCATGTCATCCGTAAGAGGCATCATTCTTATTTGGGAAATTTATTTCAAAGAAGCATATATGAGAAGCAAAGTTTGGAATTCATTTGAACGGACCAGAATACTTTCCAGCCACATTTTACCTTAGAAAAAGCTCATGTTGAAGAGGAAAAACGTCCAGCAATTAAGTTTCACTTTTATTGAAGAGTACAAAGCATACAAAAAGTAGTTTATGAACTAAATAATTTGTTCACGATTCAAGAACAAATCTGGAGGTAAACCATGTGAACCAAGCATTAGAAGTCCTGTGGTGCTTGTCGGATTCTAGTTTTTCTTCTGGTGGTGGTTGGAGAATGCTTCATGGTGACGTAATCTTGGAATTGGAGCATTCTTGTGTTCTTGAGGTAACATTTCATCATGTCCTTGAGTTTATTAGTTTTTAATCAACTAATTGGAGATGGAATTTGTGGAAGGAAAACTCAAACTTGTGAGCTGTCTTAGATCATGTGTTTCACGTGTTGTTGATGAGGTGCTAGGATAATTTGGAAGGGCTTGCTGTCTAAGAGATGGTTTAGAAAAGGTGGCAAATTTTAACAGAGCATTTTATTGAGGTATCGAGTGAATTGATAAGTAAGGATAAATTACAACAAGTTATAGTTAGAAGAAGTAATAGTATGATTAAGACAAGAGTACAGAGGGAGAAGAATTGTGACGAATATGAATGTACTGATAAGACAACTTGTGAGGTATTAAGGATAAGATTGACCAGAAAGGGTAAATGGTTAAGAAGTGTTGCACTATAGGATTAATTATGAACGGGATATTATGTGAATACAATAAGGATAATTATGAAAATGAGTAAAGCCTAGTGAGGAAGTGACTAAAAGATATGACGTGGTCTATGCGACTAAGGTATAAAAGAAAATGCGAAATGGAAAGACAAGTTATAGAACGAATAAGAAAGACTTACAAAGTCCTTCTATAGGAAAAGTTCAGAATAAAGATTATGTGATAACGAGAACGAAAGCGAGTAAAAGAAAAGAAGGAAATAAGGAGAAAGCGAATGAGATAACAGTGTAGTAACAAGTTATGACATAGCCAAGAACACGAGTAATATAAATGGCATAACTTGAAAAAGACTAAACTATAGAGAGATGAGCAATGAGGCAGAATGAGTGCCAGAAGTGACTGGGATGATAAGAACAAATAGGGATGAACAGAATACGTTTTGAGAATGAGAAAGGGGTTATGTAAAAGTAGTGTTTTCCGAGGAATACAGAGGTAGCATGAGATTCCACGTGCACAGAATAAATGATGGACATAGACTGGAAGAATGGTAAGGGAATCCTAAAGGAAACACCTAAGATAGACGTGACTAATTGAGTACGAGTATAGAACAAAAAGGAAATATATAGCTATGAACTTAAAGGTGTAGTACGATGACAAGGTGACAAGATAAGACTGTCATTAAGATGAACTCGATATGGTTTTGAGAAGTCGGTACTGGGTACACCATAAGAGTAAAAGAGCATAAAGCATAAAGGAGTATTGCGTGGACTTCACCTTGAAAACAATGAAATCCTTAAAGGACAAAAACTGTAAGTTTGAAGAATGAACGATGTATTGTAAATTTATTAGAGGAAACAGATGATATCCGTTGGGATAAAGATAATACTACAAGAGAACTTTGGACACTTATCATCGGAATATAAGTGCTAACCAATTGAGCATTTGGAACGACTATAGGTACTGATTAATTACGAATTAGAGTAAGTGGAATGTGGCCTTAGATGAGTTCCTGCATGGGTTGCATTACTCGAGTATAGATGGTTAGATGAGATTTTGTACTGTATATAGAAAAGTTCTTATCGCCTCGTGATTGTGTTAAGGTTTCATACATGGGTAATTTCAGTTATAGATGATGAAGAAAAGACATGGATATGGTGCAGTATACCAAATGTATTGGAAAAAGAATCATATGAATTTGAAAATAGGAAATGGGGACACAGAGCAGAATACAAATAGATAATGATGTAAGTACACCCAAAAGGGGGGAAGCGGATGAGAGAAATACAAGTGTAAGATGAAAACAACTGGCACTGCAATACATTTAATGTGGATACTTAAACTTCAAGTGAGATCCCTTGCTGAAACAAGTTAGTAAGATTTGAAAGCCAGCGATATTACGAAGGATAGCAATGCTATACTGGGTTAGAGGTTAAGACGTTGGCAATGGGGTTGTTTGCGAATGATATTGTAACTTATGAGTAGCAAAGGAAAAGGGACAGAAAACCTCCTATAATGGGATATGAGAAAAATCAAAAGGGGAATCAAGGGAAGGGAGTATGACAAGATAGACTACGAGCGAGTTTTAGTACAGATGAGTTATGTAAAGTAAAATGAACCAGGAGAAGGAAAGACTATGACTAAGATTGGATGTACTTTGTACAAGTTATACAAGAATAGTTATGCGGTCTACGCGTATTTGTATGCTAAGAATAAGACCAAATGAGTACTTGATAGGAAGAGTAAGGATTCAGTGATAACAATGTGGTAATGATATTTTGGATACATTAGGGAAAGGTATAAGATGGTTTAGACCAAAGTACCGAGATAGAATTAGTACTGAGGGCAAAAGCCATAGTTGAGGCCCGATATCAATCGAAAGATATAAGAGAAGAATTTAAGGTCTGCATAAAGACTAGTGGAACGACGCTAAGGTATTTTTTGGGCTGATTTGAGCACTTACGCATATTTTGACGCGTGACAAGAGAACTAAGAGTAAAATCTGAGTAAAGAGACAATAGAAGAGTTTGAACTAAAGATAAACGAAACAACACAAGGTAATATACCTAAAGTGTTACAAGTTGGGTTAAGGGAAATTGTGAAATGGTTTAAGTAAGACGATCAGAATGAGCTGATTACTAGAAGACGGTGAATTTAGATGTCAAATCAAGAACTCTTTCAAAGTTATACCGGTTGATAATAGATAGATCACAGAGCGGCTATGTGAAGTTATAAAATGAGAGAAGCTCCAGCGCTACTTGATAGCCAACTCTAAAGATTGAGATCAAGAGCTAGAAGCAAAGTGACAGTTAAAATCTTTTAAAAAAGACAGTCAAGAACTGACACATGATGCGGAAGATTCCAGAATATGGACTGTAACACGGAGCAATGTAAGGTTATTGAAGCAAAATAATGTTACACCAAGGGAAATTTCATCTTATTGGTAGAGTCTGTGAAGGGTCTACAGGTTACCAGAGGCATGAAATACTCCAGATTGTAAAGTCTAATAAATCGACGAGGGACGTCTACGCGTGAGAGGTAAGATGAAGTGAACGATACGTCTTAAAGGAGTAAATATAGAAGAAGAAGAAAGAGTCGAGTTAAGACTAAGTGCACCATGCATACAAGTCCGAATCAATTAGTGACAGTATAATTAAAAAATATGCAGACAAGAGAAAGAGTAACACTTCAGTAGAAGAGCTCGCAATACAACTGACAACCGACTGCGAAATAAAGAGGAGAGTAAAGACAACGACGTGGAATAATTACCTCGAGAAGCAACAGAGGGAGGAAATAGTACGGGAATGGTTACATAGATATTTGAAATTCATTATAATAGATTGAAGGAAATCGACCAACGAAAGAGTCATATGAAGAGTATAATTCAGTAAAAGAACGTTTAAGGAAGTATTGGGAATGCAGGATTAGTTTAACCTTCGAGGATGAATGTTCCAAAGGGGAGAAGGATGTTATACCCTGTATTTTTGTACGTCGAATTATTTGCAACCTAATCGACATAAGTTAAGGACGAGATTATTTTGGGATATGAGACAAGGGCTTTTAATCCCCGATTTTTAATGAGTGCACGATTGCTTGTAAATTTAATTGGTGTGGAAATATTAGTGGAGATTAAGGATTAATTAACCATGATTATATTATTAAGTGGGGATTAAGGATTAATTAAGCTAATTAGACCACTAAGTGGGCCCCACAACACATGGCGGAATTTGATTGGTTGTTAAATAATTGGGACACATGTCAAAAGGGTGGACACGTGTCCCATGGAGGGGATGCCTATATAAGGCATTATGATGACTCATAAATCACCTTGCCATTTACAATTCATTCCAACTTTAACTTGAATTAGAGATAAACAAAGTTGATAAAGAAGAGAGCTTCCATGCCATGGCAACTCACGGCCATGGCAGATTTGGAGCAGCTCACGGCCAGCTGCTATGGTAGAAGAAAAATTGTAATCTCCTAAGGTGTTTTACATGTCAAGAAGGCAGCAACCTAAGGGTGTCGAAGTGCGGGAGATGAATTGGTGCGAATTGAGCAAGTTATTATAGGATCTGTCCTAATTAATTCAAGGAAAGATTTATTCATCTTGAAATGTAGTTGGAATTAAAGATGATGTAATTAAGAGACTAATTTGTATTATATGGAATTGGATGTCGAAAATTTTATATGTTAATGTTAAAGTTTTTTTTGGACCGTGTTGGTGTTGTTTCAATTTAGCAATGGTGGATTAAATTTGATTAATGTTGTCATGATTGTTGTATGGTAATTGAGGGTGATTTGTTCATGATCGAAGGGATGGAAATATGGTGATAGATATGTATAGGTGTTGTTGTCCATGACAAAATTATACTCTTCCTCGTGTATTTGTAGTTTGGCGAAGTAAATGTCGAAAATTTCATTTTTAATGTTGTAGTATCGGTGGGCTGTTTCGAGCCGTTATTGAAAGGATATCAAAGTAATTTTCTAGTACATGGATGATAGTTGATGTTGTTGTTGTGTTGCTATTAATGTGGCTCGTAAGTTTGGAAGAAAACAAGTGCATAAGGTGTCGTATACGAAACGTATAATGGTCTGCCTATTGTATAATCTTAGATGTCAATGATGTGAGTTGAAAAAGAATTAAGAGATGTTATTAGGTTGCTATTGTTGTTGTTGGTATTGCGATGCTAATCGGAGATTAATTGGAAGTTCGGGCTAGGCAATATATATAGAAGAAATGCTGCCCGATTTCCGTTAAGTTCTTAACTAACCAGAATCCTAATCAAGAACGTATGAACTAAAGAATGATTCCCATAAGTGATTGGTTGTAGATTTATAAGCTAGAAAGTATAGATTACTAGCGGTAGTGTTACTTTTATATTAAATAGGCTAAAGGGGCGACGAAGCGAACGTGGTTACGGTTAACCCATAACAGGTATGTAAAGCTAACCCTTCCTTCTTCTTAGCGTGATCTTTATGAAACAAACAGACGACGTGTATATGATTCCAAAGAAGTTCCCATTCGTAGTGCCACTAGGATGGCCAATGTTCTTGATTTCCATAAGCTATTTCATATGATTTTGATAAGTGTCTATGATTTCTGAAGTTCCTTTTGATATAATCCATAGTGACATTCGAAGGGTACTTGATATGATTATTGTCTTGATTATCAAATGATGGTTCATCTTGATTATTCTATTGAGTCTCAGATATGACTTGGTTTGCATATGGTTTCTCACTACTCTGCTCGTGCATGCCTCAATATGTCTTTCACCGAGTCCCGGGCAGGGTATGTTATCGTGCACAGTTTCACTGCATTGTTCACCGAGTCCCTCACTAGAGGGCCGGGTACGGTATATATATATATGTGGTGATATGATGATATGTTTATGGCGGCCAGGACGGTATATGATGACTTTATTCACCGAGTTCATAATGGGCCGGGTATGATATATGATATTGACATGCATGATTTATGTTTCAATGGGCAAGTGTATTGATATTTTAAAAGTCATACTTGTTCTGCTAATCTCTATTTTAGTTATGATCCTCTTTATTGTATTTCATGCTTTATATACTCAGTACATATTTCGTACTGACCCCTTTTCTTCGGGGGGCTGCGTTTCTTGCCCGCAGGTACAGATAGTCGGTTTGGTGACCCTTCAGCATAGGACTTCCACTCAGCTGTCTTGGAGAGCTCTGTTGTTCCGTAGCCTAGACTTTTGGTACAGTTCTTATGATGTACGTATATGTTTACCCAGGGGTACGGCGGGGCCCTGTCCCGTCATATTTCGCTATCGATACTCTTAGAGGTCTGTAGACATATGTGTGGGTTGTGTATAAGTTTGTTCAGCTGTGTCTATACGATGTGCTATGGATATGTTCGTATGTAGTGGCAGCCTTGTTGGCTTGCACATGATATTGATATGTAGTGGCAGCCTTGTCGGCTTGCGTATCTTTTTATGATTTGATAAGTTGTGACTCCTCAGCACACAGTTATCTGGACATATATATATGATGACGTTATGAACCTTCGGAGTTTTTTTTCAAGTTTCCATATTGTTCATAGTTTCAATTTGGCTATATCTAACAGGTACGTATGTGAGTGTCCATCTCGGGCACTAGTCATGGCCCACGGGGTTGGGTTGTGACAATGTTTTATGATGACATTGATGATGATGATGATCCTATTTCTAGAAGTTTCAAAGTTTATGGTTCTAATGCTATCATGACATTATTGAGTATATTTTATGAACTTCTTGATCTTATTCATTTTTGTTGATCTCACCTTATGTGAATTGTTCCTCCAAGGTGAGATATAAGGATGATAATTGTTCCATAAGATCATCGAAGGTTACAGACCTTACGTCACTGCGATTGAGGGTAGCTTTTGATTAGGCTCTCATGCATGCTTATGTTTATGTATGATTACACCAAGCCTATTTGGCCGGCAGACACCACTTCGGTGGGCGGCTTATGGATATGATAATAACACCGTGCCTTTATGGCCGGGCAGTCACCACTAGTGGGCGGCGTGAGATGGTTACCCCGGATGCGGGCTAATGATTATGTTACATATGTATGAGAAATGTTTTCTTTAAAAAGGCTAAGCATGCATGATATCTGCCTTACGAGGCAATCAAATGTACAGGTTAACTTTATCTCGTGTTATGTTCCATATTTCTCCTTATTTTATTTTCAGGCCTTACATACTAAGTACATTATTCGTACTGACGTCCTTTCTTGTGGACGCTGCGTTCATGCCCGTAGGCTGACAGGTGGACGGACCTAATCCTTATGAGCTTTACAAGCGGAGTTTCAGAAAGGCTTCAATTGTCCCGGAGCTGCAGCTTATTTGCACTACTCTTACGTGTATATACTTGGGCACGGCAGAGTCCTTCCCGTCCTTATGGATTCCTATATCATATATATAGAGGCTCGTAAAAATATGCATGTACCTAGATATTCCATAGCCTTATCAGTTCATATTATTGTATTATATTTAGACAGCCTTGTTGGCTTATGTTTATGGGCATGGTTACTAATGATTTTATAAAGATGGGCCATTACCTTGTGCTATATGTCCTTAAAGAGTATGACGCACATGAGCTAGCTTATGGCCCACCTAGAAATGATTATGAGATGTATGTTCAGGGGTGCTCGGTAGGTTAGCTTCGAGTGCCCGTCATAGCCCTCTAGTTGGGTCGTGATGGTATTTAAGCTTGAGGTTTGTTCCCTAACACCCCATATTCACGAAAAATCATCCTAAGGCAAGAGAGAACAAGTCCCAAGCCTCAAGAACCCCACAAGGTAAGTTCTATGATGATTTCAAGATATTTCTAACTCTCCAACATCTTATTAATGATTAAATCCTTCTAATCCATTGAACCTTGAATTGAGACGTTATTGTTGGACGTGGGCAACCCTAGCATTCGAATTATTTATGATTAAAATTCCAAAAGGTAATGCTTCTACTTTTCTAATCATTTATAGTTATGAATTTATGAAGTTTTTGGGATAATAGAAAATGAGTTAGATAAAGAGAATTACAAGAACTATAGTATGGTTTGGATTGTTGACTTGAGGTTGTTGTAATAATTTGGATGATGAAAAATGGTGCTAGTATATCTATTTGGGATTGTATAATCACCTAGAAGCAATAGGGTGAGAATTGGATGGAGAAAACACCATTAAATAAAGACTATGAAGCTTTACGCCCGTAAGGTGTTTGATAATATGCCTAGATGACCAAAGCATGAATATTAATGGTAATATGGAATCCCTTTTACTTGTATTGCTATACATTAAAGTTGAAAAGGTTGACGAACGTCGTATTACGCTCAGAAAGCAAGAACTTAAGGTATGTGAGGCTAACTCTATACAGTTGGGAATGTTAATGATTCTCCCTACGCTACGTTTCTTTTACAACATTACGAATTGCGTAAAAAGTATAGTTCAGCTTAGTCTCCTTGAATAGTTGCAGAATTTCTATCCCCTAGATTCATAGTTTGTTCCTGGCTTTCATTCCGAACATTGTGAACCCAAAACATAATCTAATTAGACTCGTGTTTTATACCCCTGAGTCTTAGTCTAGAAACTCAGCATGTTTATAAACAAGTTATATTTTTAGTTCTCATAATCAGTCCATAAATTCATGTGTCAGCTATGAATTCATGTTTAGTATCTCATATCAGTATTTCAGTATGACTCTCAAAGCCATCTTAGTATGATTTCACGTCTCAAGATAGTAATGCTCAAATTGCTTACGAACAGCTAATGCTTTAAACTCCTTAATCAGTTCATGAATACATGTCTCACTCTAGTTCTATTCAGTATTCCAGTATTATGTAGTCCAACATGATTCAGTATTCAAGTATTATGTAGTCCAGCATGGTTTAGTATTTTAGTATTATGCATTACTGTATGACTTTCCGCTCCTTAATATTTTATGAGTCTCAGCCATGAAAACTTAATATGTGTACACACTATAATTAGTTCAAAATTATATGTCTCAGCTCAGTGCTGACCAGTAGTTCAGCATCATGTATTACAGTATGATTCTCATTTCTTGATTTTAAATTCTTGAATGTTGAACGACTATATTTGGGACTAGTTTATGTTTTATGCATCTTTGGGCTTGAGGCCGTAGTTATGAATATGTATACTTGGGCCTGAGGCCGTAGCTTGTGTACTTATATATTGGGCCTGAGGCCATAGCTTATTTACTTAGATAAACATGTGGTTTCTCATTCAAAACAGGGAGTACTTATATTCAGTTTCAGTTACAATTTCAGCATTTATTACACGTTTATTGATTTGGGCTGCCCACCCCACTTACAGTTTTTTCATTCAGTTGCTTTACATACCAGTGCAATTCCAACGTACTAACGTCTCTTTCGTCGGGGGCCTGCATCGTAATGGTTTACAGGTTGACAATTCAGAGAGCTAGATTCTCATACCAACTTTGTGGTGAGCCAGTGCTTTCGGGGCATTATTATTACTTACAGTCTTTCAGTATTTACAGCTAGTAAGTGCTTTTAGTACTCCAATATAGGCTTCATAGACTAGAGTAAAAGTTAGACAGAGTCACAGGCTTTTCATCTTAAGCTATCTTAGCTACAGTTATGCTTCAGACTTATATTATTTTTTCCGCACTTTGATTATGTATCATTCAGACTTTTAGTATATCAGCATGTGTTGGTTTATTTTATGCATTCAATAAGATATGATACCACATGTTTATTCAGTTATCCAATTGGTTCGCTCGGTCACATTTAGTCAGGCACTGGGTGCCGTGTTACAGCTAGGCCAAGTTTCATGGCGTGACAATTCCATGCTTAGATTAGCCAAATCCATCAATTAATCTCATGCTGGAAGACCAAATTTCAAATAATAAAGTAACCGTCAAAACCCATCTTCTTCCTTTGGTTCTTTAGATTCTCTACCCTAGATTAAAGCTTATTTCGTAAATAAAGGAAATCAAGGTTAGAATGACCTACCCCAAGAAGAATCCACCTAGAACCTCTTCAAATCGCCTTAGAGACACTTAGGATAAATAATATTTGGTATGGGAAATGAAAGGGTTTCACTTTGCATTAAATAGAATCTGTTTCTGCGTTTTTCACTGCAGCGAAAAAGGATCCGCTGCGCTCCCGTGATCCATTAAACGCTATGTCTTGTTCACTCCAGCGGACATCTGTCCGTTGGAATGGATTCCCACAAATCGAATCAACATGCGCCAGCGGACGAGGCTTCATTGAGGCGGGTCCGTTATAGAGCACAAAGCCGCGCCCAGCGAGATATCAGACACCAGGAAGCTGCTGGTTTTTCACCAATTCTTCCCAAAACCCGACAATCACCCGAAACATCCCAGATGCAAACCAGACATGTAAACATACATAAAAATGTGCTACAGACTTACTCGCGGTCTCAGAATTCTCAATTGAGGTCTAATTTGATCGAGTCAACACCCAATGGACAAAGACCATCTTTCCAACCAATGACCCAAAATGCTCCCGAGTGCCTCGAGAATCAAACTGAACATCACTCCAAGTCATAATCGACCCTCCGGACCTCTCGGAATCGACATATTTTCGAAAAAGGTCAACTATTGGTCAATCGTTTTCACTTTAAGGTTTTAATTCTCGTAAGTCACTATAAAACTCACCTGATTACCTCGAGAATCATGTCACCCATCCCCGCGGGTCAAAATCATACTATTAGGGCTCGGGGAAGGGTCAATGGGCTAAATGGGTCAAAAGCACTATAACGACCAAACAGGTCATTACATTAGATATCAATTAAATAATTATTCGTCCTCGACGGAAGAAAGAGAGTATGAAAGTTGTCGGTAACCAAGCAATGTTTAATGTAATAACATGGAAACCTCAATGGCACGAAGTATGCCAGAAACATTACCCATTCACCTTATTAGTCCAAAGTTTCCTTAACTTAGCTAAAAGACCTGATTTCCATATTTCCGTACTTGAATATCTCTCACAACGGATCCCTGAATATAAGAACTGTTTTCACTGGAATTCTCTGATTCGATAAAACCATACCTCAGAACGCAATCGATTGGTCCCACAAACATTTTCCCAAGGAACACAATCCTGTAGATATGGACACAACCATAGCCTACTCTAAACCGGGAAGATATTCTGATTTCGCGAACCTTTCTTTCACCCTTCTAAACATGTTCTTCGCACCACGATTTCTTAGAAACATATAAACACAAGCCTGAAACCATGACTTACTCTTCCTAGAAAAGAATCCTTGCTTTATTGGAGAAACTCTAAGTAATTCCATCAAACTAATCTTACTCATAGCCGACTTCGCTAGTTCCAAGTCTTTTTAAACCTTCAAATCACAATATTAGAAGCATGCCCACTGAATATCTCGTCGACCCAAGTGCATATAAAACCATCTGATCACTCTAAAAGACCTCTCGCAACCTTAGTACCTCCTCAAATCATTACCAAATACTGATGTAAACCATTATGTCTGTCCGAGTAGCTGCTCTAGGTAAAATATCATCAAGTCCATTCGCAAACCTTGATAAAGCTTGGTAAACCTGTCATGCCTAAATTCCGAATTGAAACTCGTCTGATCCGAGAAGATGATTTACTGGGAAACCATAAGTCCTCCTAGAAATGTAAACAAAGTCCATCAAGCTTTAATAGAACAATTTCGACCCGAAATGATTGCACAACCCCTGAATACCACCAATAGTCACTCGAACTGACTCTAACTTTCCGAAAACAATCAAAGTCCTATCACACATTTATGGCAGCCAATTCTAATCATTTCCTCATGCATAGTCAATCATGTTTGTCACCCTCAACTCCAAAAGCTGAGTTCTATCCAAGTTGTCAACTTAGTATCAAAGAACTATATCTTATGATTGCAATCTCCATGTTTCTCAACCTTTACACGATACGCAAATCTAATACAACCCTAAACTTTTCAACGCAAAACCTGTAGCCTTATATAATACCCTTTTAACCATCAACTCTCCCATTGTAACACCTTGATACGTCTATCACCATTCCGAAAGCATCAAATCTCACAAACTCTATTGCCAAGTCTTTACTATTCCGAAAATGCTCACCCAAGCTATCCGATCAGTAATACCCACAACATAATGCACAACCACGAATACAGTCTCATCTGGAAAATATAACTCTAGCCTTCAAATTATAGGGATTTCTAGAATTACTTTCAATTAAACCACACTAACTCATCCATTGAAGAGTGCTACGAAATTACCCAACTGTGTACCACACAAGCCACTTCCATAAGTCTTAACATGTCGTTACCTGAAATTTGCTTCTTATTAGTCGCTGATCATGAAACCTCACGGAACATCATCATATCACTTAGTCCATTTCTGTAGACTTCTTTCTTTAAGAATACTCAACAATCACACCTCATCTAAAATATGCAAGACAACAACACCGCATTCCATTCTGACCCAAGTAATCCGAAGATGTACCTTACTCTCACCGATTCTCGACCAACTATACCTTTTCTTGACTCCTCAATTCCTCAATTTTAATCAGATCACAATCGCTGCCACCGTCTAACCATCACTTGAACCCTACTCAATAGTATACCACATAATCATAAGCATTGCAAACTAGCTGAGTCAATCCTGGAGACAGTAGTATGCCACACACTCTACACGCTAGAGCTCCTTTACCTCACACAACTCTAAAACTGATTACTTTCTAAATCCTGTGTATCACATACACAGTGCTACTAATGTTCTCACGTATCTCCCCCAAGGTGTCCTTGCTCAAATTCCCTTAACTCAATTTTTCAAACGTTCTCAAAATTCAAATTAATTCAAACCTCATAATTGATTTACCACATCGAAGGTCCTAATTGTCAAACTCGAACACCTCTAACCATTCGCGTGATTATCCCTTTCATTCGATCAACTCAACCGAGTAGTACACCAGTAATAGCAGGAACTAGCCAAACTTACAAAACAGGTATAAGGCTCTCAACCCTAATCCAATATTAGATGCAACACTTGATAGCTCCTTGAGTACTAAAACTTCGCACTTGTCCAACCCTATGGTCCTTCTTATTAGTCAACCATTAGCTCCCATTGGCCCAGAGCATAACCAAACTTACCAACTCAACACTGAACCCTTATGTCTATTCTACCATGTATGACCGTACCATAATCCTCAAATCAACTAGCTCTTGATTCCAGGGTCTCCTTACCATTCCTCTGAACACGACGACCCAGCGAACACACCCTTACTGAAGGGCCACGACCACAACTACCCAATATCTTAAGTCTTCACCTTTCACAGGTAACCTTACTTTCCGATCTAGAACTGATAGCCACTTTCCTGAAAGAACCCACAAACAACTAGTTCTTGCTCCACCACTACCATATTTCCACGTCGAAGACCATCTTAACTTTTCACGTCTGAATATGAAATCCACTATCGTACCAATTGCAACCTTATTCTGACAAGCACATTAAATACCAATTGTTCCCTTCCTAATTGCAGAGAGTGATATATCCAAATCCTCTTTCTTACGCCTCCGTCCCAAAACAAAAAAGTACCCTTACCAATATACCCAAAGAAGTCTTACTTTGCTACACGATTTACACAAAAGTGGTCTTTCATGTCCTTATTCTCAACTTCTCT